>NC_134874.1:39117608-39419358 GCF_049852395.1 Peromyscus maniculatus bairdii | reverse complement strand
GATACCATGATAAATGAAGACCCCACCTTAGACTACATTGTATTTTAATAATTTATAAAGTAATGAGTTCACTTAGAATATTTCTACAGGAGATTGGATTTTTTTGTTCTACTTCCCATTTTCTAACTTCTAGATATCCTTGCTGTATACTTCTGCCTCATTCAAACCACTTCCTTCCACTTTAAATGTGTCCTGTGTCCAGTTCATTTTTTAACACTGTGCACTCTACTCTATGGGAAACTCTTTCTTCTGCAATCAGAATTGCTTACTTACCATTTATCCCTTTGAACTTTAAATAAGAACATCTCTTATACAGAAGCAAGATTTGGGGGAGATTTTCAGAATTGTGTTAACTCAGGTTCTCTGGGTATTATTTCTAAATTAGATGTTATTTCTCACATCAGGAACTTAAATTCTGGTATTTTACAAGTTTCTTGGACAACACTGGAAATAAACTCAGAAATTTGTATCCCATGAAAAGTGTTAACATCTGTTTAGGCGCTCTGTTGCTCTTCAGAGAAGCATTCAGACATATGGAAACTTCACAAATGAAGTGTGTGTGTGTGTGTGTGTGTGTGTGTGTGTGTGTGTGTGTTGACTTACATGTATTTTAGGTATATTTATATAGAGAGTTAATAGTGTGATTCTTATTGAAATTGTCACATTTCCTCTCATTTACCTTCCCTTCTTTCCCCTTATGTATTTACCTCCCTCTCTATCCCAACTAAAGTCACCCCATCCCATTTTGTCATATCCCATTAAGATCACTAGTGTACTGCACTTCCTCTTCATTTCCCATACACACCCTGCTGTGGTTGCTTTCTCTTTTCCTGATTTCTCAATTGCTTCAGGTCCTGAATTCATATCTGAAGATGTGGAGCTAAGACCCAAAGAAAAGGATATTGAACATAGTAGTACAGGATGTGATTAAATACAGAAGACACTCAATTTGAACCCCATCACAGTTTTGACAAAAAGCCCAAAGTCCAGACACTTTCAGAAGTTAATTTGAATAGGTGAGAGACAAGTCATCAAAATACCACAGGCTGGAAAAACAAAAGGTAAGCAAACACATAAAAACAGAATAATATTATTGTAATCAGGATATACCAAACTCTCAATTAAATATCAAAAATACTAACATTACCATTGCATGGAACTCATGATCAACTGGGCCAAAAAGATGTCACAGCAAAGGGAGATATGAAGCCAACACTTTATCATCTGTTTCTGTGAAGGATTATTTTCCGGTTCTTGAATCATGATGCGCAAAATGCTGGGTGAATCTCTGAAGATATATCCAAATTGATTCACTGAGCAAAAATAAGCCACTATGTAGCAGTCCATTCTAGTCCGTCCACCAGCCCTTAGATAATAAGACAGAGATTCATTAATTATGAAAGTTCAGCCTATAACTTAGGCTTATCTTAACTAGTTCTTATACCTTAAATTAAACCCATTTCTACTAATCTACATACTTCCACATAGTTTGTGGCTGCTACCTCTCTTCTTCATGTATTGCTTGTTCTGATTCCTGGTGTCTCTTTCCTCATCCTAGAACCAGTAGCACATGCAAACTCTGGTCCTGGCACTTTCCTTCCTGTCCATCTTCTCTATCCAAATTGCTGGCTCATCTGAGGCGAATTCCACTCAGCTAGTCACTGGTTCCACCCCTTGATTCAAGGTATAACTTTATTGGGTAGTCTCAGGAGTGTCTGAATGTGATCAAAACATCTCACAATACTAACTCATGACTTCATGCATTGTATTTTCAATTACTTAAGACAACACAAGTGAAGCCAACACTATTACCTATTCTCTTTAAGCTTCTTATTTCCAAATTTGTTTTTACAATGTCATCTCCATTATACTCAAGTATTTATTTTCCAAACAAATAGGTGTTACATGCCAAACTGCAAAAATAGTGATCTCATACTTAATTAGGATGTAAAGAAGCTTCTCTTTGGAGCAGATAATGACTAATACAGAGACAAAAATGAGCAATGTATATTCTGTATTGTGGAGAATGATCAGTCTTAAGTGGGACATTTACTTCACGTCAACTCCTACAAGGATTCTGGATCCTTGTGAAAGAGTGGAAAATTGTCAGAGTCAGTGGCTATGATTTACTATAAGAAACTATTTCTTGGTGCACAAGAAAGCAGTTGAACATATGAACTCACATTAAGTGTGACAATATGCACAGGCCTATTGCAACCACAGAGAGGACTAAATCCATGTATTAAGATGGGAGATAGCAAGGAAGATCTGCTACTCACTGAGGAATTACAGGCTTTTGACATTTGATACATACTTACCAAGAAGAAATACAATTTTTTAAGCAAAATATCTTTGATATCTCTACAGCATTCCAGAGGATTAGCAAAGAATCCAGACATCTATGGACAAGCCTTATATACTTCATGTTTGAAACTTAGGGCATAAAGTTAAGCTGATAACTATAGGGGTTAAATCTAGAGTCCCTAGATTGTGGGGAAAAATCATCAAAACCCACTAACAAAATTCACAAAGAACTAATAAAAATAAATAAGGAATGCCTTGACCTTTGGTCAAACTTGGTGAATTAAAGATGCAGGCAAAGTTATTGCAAAGCTCCTGGTTTTGGTAAAGAGAGTAATATCCCTATACAGAAAACATACACTGTACACAGTGGAAATATTTAGGACCTCCATGGAGCAAAACAAATCTCTCTCACTGTCATCCCACAAGTAAACACACAGAGGCTTTTACTAATTAAAATTGTATGGCCATAGCAAGCTTCTACCTAGCTAGCTCTATATCTTAAATTAGCCCATAATTATTATTTCAATTTGATCCATGTGTGTTTTTGCCTCTTATTTTACCATATTCGGTTGTATAGTACTCCCTTGAATTAGAATCTTACATGGTTTAAATTTATTGCTTCAGATTTCCTGCAGTGTATGTACTCCACATGTTCATGAAATTATCATGTATCTAACGCATACAAAGCATCCATACACTAGGTAATTTTTTCCTGATTTGAATTGTCCAACTCAATATATTAAAAAAAACAAATATTGAAATCATGTTTTGCCTTTTGTGGGTCAGGGTAATTGTACAAAACAAATGAATAATGCACCACTTGAAATCATGGAAATGTTCAAAGACAATAGCTATCCAAAATATTCAAATGATTATACAAATAATCTAATTAGGCACATAAATATTACTGATGAGGAATTATCTTTAGTTCTATCCTTTTCAGCATTGTGTCTCTATGCCCATTATCACACTCTCTGGTTATAGTTACCTTGTGACTATTTATGTTCCTTGAATGTGTTTTGATATAGATTTCAGCTACTGTTGCACCTCTTAACCTGGAAATAATGTTCCCTCCACTTCAGTATCCAGATGTGTTGTGAACAAAAGTATGGGTAACGTTATTACCCTGTAATATTGCAAGAACCGAAACTGCAATATCCTCTACTTCTCAATAGAAATTATCTCACAATCATGCAATCATTGCATCTTATATAAAACATGCTATGTTTCATAAAATGCTTTTACACAAAAATTTGGAGGTGTTTATGAGGTTTGTATTAATGAAGTAGTGATATTTAGCCAATCCTTTCTATCCAATGCAGCTCAAGTTCATCATAACAATGTCAATGGTGAAACAACTCTAATTCTACTTCATAAAATCATAGGCAAATATTGATTTTTTTCAATATTTTCTGGTCTATGATTGTGTCTCTTGATACATGGGAAGTTCCTCCCATAATTCTCTTGTCTATATTGTTTTTGGGTATTTGGATGCCTATGGTAAAGACTGACCCTTTTTAATGATTTTTCCATGCAGCAAGGTGTCTCTTGCACTCAGAAAGTCTGTAGGAAAACAGGGAAGAAAACCTACTGACAGAAGAATGCTGAGGTTTTCTTTTGCTAGTTATCAGATGTACATACAGGGAACAATGAAGTCCAACCTTTCTGGTCAACTTTGATGAATCAAGAAATTTGCTGGGAATTATGAAAGTATGGGTGTAAAGGACCTATGCATAAGTCTGTCCAAAATAATGAGGATGTATGGGTTCAAATACATACAGAGTGGTAACTTAAATTGTGTATGTTAAATGGTTCAATAAAATGAAGATGCTATTGTGTAATGATATGTTAGAAAAAGCCTTGCTGGGCTAAATAAAGATGAAAGGGCCAGATAACCCTAAAGCCAGGCATGATTCAATCAAAATAAATGGGACAACTTACTCTCTATTAATGAGTACTGTCTATGCAAATCTCTCTTTCCCAGGACCTGGAGGAGTTTTAAATATCTCTTTCTATAAATCATGTATATTTGTATAACAACATTTCATCCCTGTCTAATTACTCCAAAAAAGAGTCTGTCTTAATCCTGGGGATATCAGTAGTCATGTTGAATTCATAAATTTCAAAGCAGCAGCTTAATGTCAAAGCTGAGATTAAGTTTCCTATTAACAGTCTGAACTTTGACCGTCCGTACAATTTTGTCATCTTTTCTCGGTAAATCCTTCATTCACATAGATTTCTGATTTCTCCTTGAACCAGAGTGCATGCTTCTTTACTTTTTGGGCTTTTCCTTGAATGTGTGATATTGTGAGAAACCTCTCACTTGCCTCCATAAAACATGATATCTGAGAAGTATGTCCAATATATAATGTTGTACAAAACACGCAAAAAATGTATCCTGAAATTTCTATAGTAATTTGAATTTAAAGCATGGAAAATAGTATATGCTATCCTGTAGCCCTAAACTAAAATTTAGTATAATTATATTCACAATAATTTAAATGTAAAAAAACATGTCAAACAAAAAATGTTAGTCACTATGCAAATGAGGACCTTCATCGAAAATGGGCATCAAGATTTCTTAATCAATTGTGCCATAATCCCTGATAATGCAATATGTCTATACAGGAGAAAATAGAAACATTATACATGGTATGTTAACCAGGATTTTTTCTTCAATTCATTAACCTAATTACTTCTCTTAAAAACACAGTATCTTGGCCTGGCAGTGGTGGTGCATGCCTTTAATCCAAGCACAAGGGAGGCACAGGCAGGTGGATCTCTGTGAGTTCCAGACTATCCTGGGCTACCTAGTGAGTTCCATGAAAGGGGCAAAGCTACACAGAGAAACCCTGTCACGAAAAACCAAAAAAAAAAAACCCACAATATCTTTAATATAAATAACCAAAATAACTATTTTTTCAGCAGACAAAAGTTAATTCTGGGTATTTGAAATGAAGTTTATCTGAACAGAAAATTATGGAGTGTGAACTATCCAGAATTTCAAGGATTTTAGAAAAACACGCATGCTTAATACCTCAACCACACTTCATGTAGATTCCATTGTATGATGCAAAGTATTACTTCTATTTGTTTATACAACCTAAGTAACACAGTTGAATATTCCAGGTAGCTCTTAAACTGAGCATGATCATACGTGTACACATCTGCAGTGTATAGAGAAGCAGAGGTTCTCCCTTCTGAAGACAACAAATGCATTTACTGACTTTCACACTGAACTACACTTACCTTATCTTGAACAAAGTTATAGAAGACTCTAGACTGGCATCTCGACAAAGGATATATTGAACTTCTATGCCCTAATATCTTGTGACTTATTGTAGGAAATGGTTCATTTGATGTGATGATCAATGTGGATAAGGTAATTATTAGTGGATCTGATGTAGTTGGAACTCTATCATACAGAATCTCCCATGGCATGGCCAAGATGAACAACTTTAATGCCAGAACTTTAGGGTCTTTACTTCATGACATTCAGAGGGTAAAATGTCATTTCTTTGTCAAAAGCTCAGAGAACAATCAGGCCTATGGAAAGTTTGAGTTCCTGTGATCTAGAGTTGTGCAACAAAAATATCTCATGCTTTAAACACTCAGATTTGGATCATTATTTTTATTTTACCAGAATGTCATTGCTACTTTACCAGTTTATAGACAGGTGGTCTGGTGCAACTCATATTACGATAAATGATCTGTGTAACTCAGCATGAAACATGGAATTCCTGACATTATTTTTTTACTAGTATCTGAAACCAGTTAATTCATATTATCACAAGAAACTTCTCATATCCTCCGGATATATATATATATATATATATATATATATATATATATATATATATGATATGTATATATATATTGTCTTACTAGCATGAGAATAGACATCAAAACCTGTAATATTTTCATTATACTTTATTGAAAGTTGTGGAAATAGAAGCAAAATGGACACTGTGATAGAGAAATTTTAAAAACTGTCATTCTTGAGTGACTCTGTCTTTGATTTAGCATTAATTTTATTTATTTTTAATTAGATCATTGAGTGATGAGTTTGCTTAGAGTACTTTCACCTAAGCTCAGATTTTATTGATTCCCTTCCCCATCTTCTACCCCTGTATGCATATGGAGAGCCATGTGATTTCTCCAGGGGACAAGGCCTCAGAATAGCACAAACTCATTATCCTTGTGAAAGGCCCTTGAGCATCTGACTCATTTTGGTCAAGGACAATGAATAGTTCCCTGCATGAGTCTACGCAAGACCCCAGGAGCATCTGTGCTACCTACTATTTCTGCTTTCTTTATACAAACTATATGGCTAGCTGCCTCTAGTTTCACTTTCACAGAGCTACAGATAAAATGGCTATTACAAGAGAAAAACATCCTGCTGGTGAATTCCTCTGGGTGAGTCAATGGGGGCATTGTTAAAAATACACAGTGTGCCTGATTAACCCCCTAAAGATTTGTTGTTTCACATGCGATTATAAATTCAGGATTTTCAAGAATAGGATGTTTCCTTTCCAATACACCTTAAAATTATCCTGAAAGAGTCACAGTTGTTAATGATATTAAAATTGTACATAACTGTTCAGAGGGAATGATTCTAAGTGCAAGAGTCTAGGAGAAATGATAGTTCTGAGATTATAATTTCATATTCCCCATGAAACAACACACTCAGCTGGGATTCCCTATAATCCTCGGGGATAGGACATTGTGGAATGCTTTTATCAAATATTCAATCCCAACTTCACAAGCTTTAACAAGGGGAGAATAAATACTCCTCCCCCTTCACATTTTAAATCATGCTCTCTTTGTACTTTGTGATCCTAATTTACACTCTGAGGGCATTTCTGCTTCCCAGAGGCACTCTGATTACCAATTACCTAAAAAACCTATGGTTAGATGCCAATATACACTAACAAAAACAACAAAACAGAAAAATTAAATAGAAGGACCAAATGTCTTTTATACTTCCAAAAGATATTATGCTTGTAACTATTTACAGGATGCTGATACACCACTTTGGATTCCAGACTATTCTCGTGCATTTCTTCAGATGTCCTCTGTCAAAATGATAGCATCTCATTTTTTAAGATGGATTACCTTTTTTGTACTATAAAATAATTTTGGACACTTACCATTAATTTTGTTGTTCCTCTTGGTTTGTTTTTAATTTAAGTTATTCTGTTTCCAGTCCTCTACAAAAAATTAAACCTTGCTCTTTACATACTCCTTCCTGACATTCACAAGCTCCAACTTAAAAAAAAAAGGCCAGGCAGTAGTGGCATACATCTTTATTCCCCGCACTTGGGAGGCAGAGCCAGGAGGATCTCTGTGAATTCAAAGCCAGGCTGGTGCAGAGCAAGATCCATGACAGGCACCAAAGCTACTCAAAGAAAGCCTGTCTCAAAAAACCAAAGGAGAAAAGTAGGGGATGATTGGAACCATGTGACTTTTTTGGGGGACAAGGCCAGAGAATAACATGAACAAATTGTTGTTGTGGCAAGGCCCTTGAGATTAAGACCCATTTTGGCTAGCCAGTAGATGGTTCACTGCTTAGTTCTGGGCATAATAACCCCAACAGCATATGTGCTACCTGCTCACACTGCTTTCTTTATACAAACCATATTGCTGGCTGCCTCTAGATTCACAATTTCAGAGTTATGAATAAAATATCTATTGCAAGACAAAAACATTCCCCTGGTGGAGCTCCTCTGGGTGGGCATTGTTGAAAATATACAGTGTACCTGATTCAGTCACTAACAATGTGATGTTTCAATTGTGACCATGTATTCATGATTCTCTGAACAGGGTGCTGGCTTGCCAACACACTTTGTGACTAGTCTGAAAGAGTCACAGTAATTCATGACAATACAGATTTTCATAACTGTTCTGGAGAGAGTGATTCTAATCACAAGTGTCTAGGAGAAATGCTAGCTCTGCATTTACAATTTCATATTCCCCAAGAGACAGAGCACACTCAACTGGGATTCTGTATAATCCTTAGGGACAGGCCATTGTGGAATGCTTTCATCAAATGTTAAAACCACAACTTCACAAGCCTTAACAAGGAGAGTATAAATATTTCTCCCCCTTCACATTTTAAATCATGCTCTCTTTGTATTTAATTACCTTAATTTAGACTCAGAGGACATTTCTACTTCCCAGAGACACTCTAATTACTAATCTAATTACCTACAAACCTGTGGTTAGATGGAAATGTATATTAACCAAAAGAAAAAGAACAAATGTCCTTTTGACTACCAGTAGAGATTATGCTTCTATCTTTCTGCAGTATGCTGATACATCAACCTGGTTTCCAGACTGTTTTTTAGGCAATATGTCAGGCTCTCAAATTCTACCTCTGCCCCTATTGAACCATAGGCATTTATGCTATGGAAACAATTGTTAATCTCTTTTCTCATCCTAAATGCTTCATTAATGCCCTGATTTTCTATCATTGGAACTATAACTGTCTTTACTATGGCCTTTGTACAACAAGTACATATGGCTGATCATATTAATACACTATCTTGAAATGTTTCTCTTGCTCTTTTTACTTAAGAATCTACTGATGAGGACCTTGTGAATAGGGTTAATGCACTGGAGAAAGCAGCCTTATACATAGGTACACAGATTCAACCTATTGAAATGAGACCTACTTCAATTTGTCAAACAAAATATACATGGTTTTGTGCTACACCATTGTCTTACAATGGTTCTCATTATCCATGGGAACAAATTCAGGCTCATATTAGATGAATATGGAATAGTTCTAATCTAGATATAAGTATTCATTTCTCTGTAAACAAATTCCAATTATTTCTCATGCACATTTTCAGGTGTGCTCTCCCAAAAAGATTGCATCTCATTTTTAAAATTCCATTACCTCTTTTTTACTATAAATTGTTTTGGGACATTTATCATTAATTTGGCTGTTGCTCTTGGTTTAATTTTAATCTTAATTCTTCTGTTTCCAATCCTCTACAAAAAAATTAAGATTTGCCCTTTGCATAGTCCTTCCTGATGTTTGTTAGTTCCAATTACAAAGAAAAGGAGATGCCAGGACCATGAGACTTCTTTGGAGGACAAAGACTAAGAATAGAATAAACAAATTCTTATTGCAAGGCCCATGAGAATACAACTCATTTTGAAAAGTCAGTGGATAGTTCCCTGCATAATTCTCAGCATGACTCCAAAAGCCTATCTATGCACTACCTGCTCATGCTGCTTTTTCTATCCTAAGCAGTTGCTCACTGCCTCTAGTTTCACTTTCTCAGAGCTACTGATAAAATAGCTATTATAAGATTAAAACATCCCCCTGAAAACGTCTTCTGTGTGAGCCAGAGGGGATGTTGTTCACAATATATATTGTGCCTGATTCAGCTCCTAAAGCTTTTGATATTTTAAGTGTGACCATGAATTTAGAATTCTCACGGTCAAGATGTTGCCTTTTCAATGCTCCTTGTGATTAGTCTAAAAGAGTCAGAGCAGTTCATGACATTACAAACTTGCATGACAGTCCTGGAGATAACTGTTCTAACATCAGGAATCTAGGAAGAATGGTAATGAAAAGAAATCAAGAGTTATTGATAAGAGTCTAGGAACATGGAATGAAGCAGAATTATAGAAATCCACAATGCCCACATTTCTAGTGGCTTTGCCAAGACTGTGAAAATTTGAGAGGAGGCAAACATGATAAAAGGCATAAGCGATGCGGACTATTAAGAGAAAGCTTTTTTTTTCCATTTTTTAAAATTATTTTACAACACCATTCAGTTCAACATAATAGCCACAGATTCCCCTGTTCTCCCCCTCTCTTCCCCCCTCCCCCCAGCCCACCCCTATTCCCACCTCCTCCAGATCAAGGTCTCCCCCTAGGACCCGGGTCGACCTGGTAGACTCAGTCCAGGCAGGTCCATTCCCCCCTCCCAGACCGAGCCAAGTGTCCCTGCATAAGTCCCAGGATTCAAACAGCCAACTCATGCAACGAGCCCAGGACCCGGCACCAATGCACAGCTGCCTCCCATACAGATCAAGCCAAATGACTGTCTCACGCATTCAGGAGGCCTGATCCAGTTGGGGGCCCCTCAGCCTTTCGTTCATAGATCCTGTGCTTCCATTCATTTGGTTATTTGTCCCGGTGCTTTATCCAACCTTGGCTTCAACAATTCTCGCTCATATAAACCCTCTTCTTTCTCACTAATTAGACTCCCAGTGCTCCACCAGGGGCCCAGCTGTGGATGTCTGCATTCAGATTCCTCAGTCCTTGGATGGGGTAAATGGCACAACTATCAGGGTGTCTGGCCATCCCATCACCAGAGTAAGTCAGTTCCTGCCGTCTCGCGACCATTGCCAGCAGTCTTTTGTGGGGGTATCTTTGTGGATCTCCATGGGCCTCCCTAGCTCTCTGCTTCCTCCCCTTCTCACCCTATCATGTGGTCTTCATTTACCATGGTCCCCTATTCCTTGTTCTCCCTCTCTTTTCTTGATCCAGCTAGGATCTCCCACTCTCTTTCCCTCGACTGTCGCTCTTCATTGCTCCCACTCATGACCAGGCTGTTCATGTAGATCTCGTCCATTTCTCTGTGTCTTTTTTGGGGGTCCCGTTTTCCATGTAGCCTCATTGGTGATGTGAGTAGCAGTCCAGTCATCCTTGTTCCACATCTAGCATCGTCCTATGAGTGAGTACATACCATATTTGTCTTTCTGAGTCTGGGTTACCTCACTCAGGATGATTTTATCTAGATCCATCCATTTGCCTGCAAACCTCATGGTGTCATTGTTTCTCTCTGCTGAGTAGTATTCCATTGTGTATAGGTGCCACAATTTATTTATCCATTCTTCAGTTGAAGGGCATCTAGGTTGTTTCCAGGTTTTGACTATTACAAACAAGGCTGATATGAACATAGCTGAGCAAGTGCTCTTGTGGTATGATTGAGCATTTCTTGGGTATATGCCCAGGAGTGGTATAGCTGGATCTTGGGGGAGATTGATTCTCAATTTTCTAAGAAAGCACCATATTGATTTCCAAAGTGGTTGTATAAGCTTGCATTCCCACCAGCAGTGGAGGAGAGTTCCCCTAGTTCCACATCCTCTCCAGCATAAAGTGTCTTCAGTGTTTTTGATCTTAGCCAATCTGACAGGCGTAAGGTGGTATCTCAGAGTTGTTTTGATTTGCATTTCCCTGACGATTAGGGATGTTGAGCAATTCCTTAAATGTCTTTCAGCCATTTGGGTTTCCTCTGTTGAGAATTCTCTGTTTAATTCTAAAGCCCATTTCTCAATTGGACTGTTGGTTGTTTTGATGTCTAATTTCTTGAGTTCCTTATATATTCTGGATATCAGTCCTCTGTCAGATGTGGGGTTGGTGAAGATCTTTTCCCATTCTGTAGGCTGTCTCTTTGCCTTGTTGACCGTATCCTTTGCTCTACAAAAGCTTCTCAGTTTCAAGAGGTCCCATTGATTGATTTTTTGTCTCAGTGTCTGCGCTACTGGTGTTATATTTAGGAAGTTATCTCCCATGTCAATGCGTTCAAGACTATTTCCTACTTTCTCTTCTAGCAGGTTCAGAGTAGCTGGATTTATGTTGAGGTCTTTGATCCACTTGGACTTAAGTTTTGTGCACAGTGACAGATATGGATCTATTTGCAGCCTTCTACACGTTGATATCCAGTTATGCCAGCACCATTTGTTGAAGATGCTTTCTTTTTTCCATTGTACACTTTTGGCTTCTTTGTCAAAAATTATATGTCCATAGGTGTGTGGGTTAATGTCAGGGTCTTCAATTCGATTCCATTGATCCACATGTCAGTTTTTATGCCAATACCAAGCTGTTTTTATTACTGTAGCTCTATAGTAGAGCTTGAAGTCGGGGATTGTGATGCCTCCAGAAGTTGTTTTATTGTACAGGTTTCTTTTAGCTATCCTGGGTTTTTTGTTTTTCCATATGAAGTTGAGTATTATTCTTTCCAGGTCTGTGAAGAATTGTGTTGGTATTTTGATAGGGATTTCATTGAATCTGTAAATTGCTTTTGGTAAGATTGCCATTTTTACTCTGTTAACCCTACCTATCCATGAGCATGTGAGATCTTTCCATTTTCTGACATATTCTTCGATTTCTTTTTTCAGGGACTTAAAGTTCTTGTCATATAGGTCCTTCACTTGCTTGGTTAGTGTTACCCCAAGGTATTTTATGTCATTTTTGGCTATTGTAAAGGGTGATGTATCTCTAATTGCCTTCTCAGCTTATTGTCAATTGTATATAAGAGGGCTACTGATTTTTTTGAGTTGATCATGTATCCTGCTATGTTGCTGAAGGTGTTTATAAGCTTTATCAATTCCTGGGTGGAATCTTTGGGGTCACTCACGTATACTATCATGTCATCTGCAAATAGGGAAAGCTTGACTTCTTTCTTTTCAATTTGAATCCCCTTAATCTCCTTATGTTGTCTTATTGCTCTGGCTAGAACTTCAAGTACTATATTGAATAAGTATGGGGAGAGTGGACAGCCTTATCTCGTTCCTGATTTTAGTGGAATTGCTTTGAGATTCTCTCCATTTAATTTGATGTTGGCTGTTGGTTTGCTATATATTGCCTTTATTATGTTTAGGTATGTTCCCTGTATTTCTGATTGCTCCAAGACTTTTATCATGAAGGGGTGTTGGATTTTGTCAAATGCCTTATCTGCATCTAGTGAGATGATCATGTGGTTTTTTTCTTTGAGTTTGTTTATATGGTGTATTACATTGATGGACTTTCGTATGTTGAACCACCCTTGCATCCCTGGGATGAAGCCTACTTGATCATGGTGGATAATTGTTCTGATGTGTTCTTGGTGTCTGTTTGCCAGTATTTTATTGAGTATTTTTGCATCAATGTTCATGAGGGAGATCGGTCTGTAGTTCTCTTTCTTTGTTGCATCCTTGTTTGTTTTAGGAATCAGGGTAATTGTAGCCTCATAGAAGGAGCTTGGTAATGTTCCTTCTGTTTCTATTATGTGGAACAATTTAGAGAGTATTGGTATTAACTCTTCTTTGAAGATCTGGTAGAATTCTGCGCTGAAACCATCTGGTCCTGGGCTTTTTTTGGTTGGGATATCTTTAATGACTGTTTCTATTTCCTTAGGGGTTATTGGACTATTTAAATAGTTTATCTGGTCTTGATTTAACTTAGGTATGTGGTATCTATCCAGAAAAATGTCCATTTCTTTTAGGTTTTCCAGTTTTGTGGAGTAGAGGTTTTTGAAATATGACCTTATAATTCTCTGGATTTCCTTAATGTCTGTTGTTATGTCCCCCTTTTCATTTCTGATTTTGTTGATTTGGATTCTCTCTCTCTCTCTCTGTCTTTTGGTTAGTTTGGATAAGGGCTTGTCTATCTTGTTGATTTTCTCAAAGAACCAGCTCTTTGTTTCATTAATTTTTTGTATTATTCTCTTAGTTTCTAATTTATTAATTTCACCTCTCACTTTGATAATTTCCTGGCATCTATTCTTCCTGGGAGACTTTGCTTCTTCTTGTTCTAGAGCTTTCAGATGTGCTGTTAATTCACTAGTGTGGGATTTCTCCAACTTCTTTATGTGGGCATTTAGTGCTATGAATTTCCCTCTTAACACTGCTTTCATAGTGTCCCATAAGTTTGGGTATGTGGTGTCTTCATTTTCATTGATCTCTAGGAAGTCTTTAATTTCTTTCTTTATTTCTTCCTTAACCCATTGGTGATTCAGTTGAGCATTATTCAGTTTCCAAGAGATTGTAGGTTTTCTGTAGTTTTTGTTGTTGTTGAAATCTAGCTTTAAACCATGGTGGTCTGATAGAACACAGGAGGTTATTCTGATTGTTTTGTATCTGTTGAGATTTGCTTTGTGGCCAAGTATGTGGTCAATTTTAGATAAAGTTCCATGGGGTGCTGAGAAGAAGGTATATTCTTTCTTGTTAGGATGGAATATTCTGTAGATATCTATTAGGTCTAATTGGGTCATGACATCAGTTAAGTCCTTTATTTCTCTGTTAAGTTTTGATTTGGGAGATCTGTCCAGTGGTGAAAGTGGGGTGTTGAGATCTCCCACTATTAATGTGTGGGGTTTTATATGTGGTTTAAGCTTTAGTAATGTTTCTTTTACATATATGGGTGCCCTTGTGTTTGGGACATATATGTTCAGAATTGAAACTTCATCTTGGTCGATCTTTCCTGTGACGAGGATGTAATGTCCTTCTTAATCTCTTTTGATTGATTTTAGTTTGAAGTCTATTTTGTTGGATATTAGGATGGCTACCCCTGCTTGTTTCTTAAGAACATTTGATTGAAAAGTCTTTTACCAGCCTTTTATTCTTAGGTAGTGTCTGTCTTTGAATTTGAGATGTGTTTCTTGTATGCAGCAGAAAGATGGGTCCTGCTTTCGTATCCATTCTATAAGTCTATGTCTTTTTATAGGTGAATTAAGTCCGTTGATATTAAGGGATATTAATGACCAGTGATTCTTCATCCCTGTTATTTTTGGTGGTAGTGTGTGTGTACTTCTCTTCTTTGGGGTTTACTGTTGTGGCTTTATCTATTGCCTGTGTTTTCGAGTGTGTATCTGACTTCCCTCGGTTGGAATTTTCCTTCTAGTGCTTTCTGTAGGGCTGGGTTTGTGGATAGGTATTGTTTAAATCTGGCTTTGTCTTCGAATGTCTTGTTCCTTCTGTCTATGATGATTGAAAGTTTTGCTGGGTATATTAGTCTGGGCTGACATCCATGGTCTCTTAGCGTCTGTATTACATCTGTTCAGGTCCTTCTGGCTTTCAAAGTCTCCATTGAGTAATCGGGTGTTATTCTGATGGGTTTACCTTTATAGGTCACTTGGCCTTTTTCCTTGGCTGCTCTTAATATTCTTTCTTTATTCTGTCCATTTTGTTGTTTAATTATTATGTGTCGAGGGGACTTTTGGGGGGGTCTAGTCTGTTTGGTGCTCTATAGGCTTCTTGTATCTTCATAGGCATTTCCTTCTTTAAGTTGGGAAAGTTTTCTTCTATAATTTTGTTGAATATATTTTCTGTGCCTTTGAGTTGGTATTCTTCACCTTCTTCTATTCCTATAATTCGTAGGTTTGGTCTTTTCATGGTGTCCCAAATTTCTTGGACATTTTGGTTCATGACTTTGTTGGCTTTAGTGTTTCCTTCGACAGATGAAACTATTTCTTCTACTGTGTCTTCAATGCCAGAAATCCTCTCTTCTATCTCTTGCATTCTGTTGGTTATACTTGCATCTGAAGTTCCCGATCTTTTACTCAGGTTTTCTATTTCCAGCATTCACTCTGTTTGTGTCTTCTTTATTTTTTCAATTTCCCTTTTCAGTTCTTGGACTGTTTCCTTTGTTTGTTTCATTACTTTTTCATGATTTTCTTTCAGTGCTTTATTGTTTTCTTGCAGGACTTTATTGTTTTCTTCCAGGAGTTTATTGTTTTCTTGGAGGGCTTTATTGTTTTCTTGGAGGGCTTTATTGTTTTCTTCTATTTTGTTTGCTCTTTCCTCTAGTTGTTTACAGCGTTCTTCCAATTTTCTTGTCTTTTCCTCTACACAAGCCTCTACCTTCTTCATGAAGTTACTCATAAGGCTACTTTCTTCTGCTTCTTCCAGTTTTTGGTGTTCAATGTCTAGATGTTGGAGGGGGGCTAGGTTCTGGTGATGCTGTGTTGCTCTTCATTTTTTTGTATGTACTTCTGCCTTGAAGTCTGCCCATCTCCTCGTGGTTCCTTCTTGGTCTTATCAGTGTACTTGTTTCAGAAAGAGCTGACAGATTCAGGAAGTCTCTCTCTCTTGTCCAAAAGGGAGTTCTCTTGTCCAACTCTCTCTGGTCCAGAAGCAAGAGAAAGCTTTTAAGTTATGACTTTTGTAGGATGATAAGAAAAATCCTGGTATATCCCCAAAAGGACATTGCTGTGGGATGTTCTGTATGTCCTGTGGGAGCCCGTTCTCCGGTTCCTCCCGGCTTTACCCAGCAGGTTCACATAGACGATGATTGGGACCACAGGCCTGAATGCAGGTGTTTGAGATGGTCTGCACTTGGCTGAGCTGTGGGATGGTCTGTATGTCAAGTTGCTCTGACTAGTCAATAAATAAATCCTGATTGGCCGTGGCTAGGCAGGAAGTATACGCGGAACTAACAGAGAGGAGAAATAAAAGAAGAGGAAGGCAGAAGGAGACACTACCAGCCACCGCCAGGACAAGCACTATGTAAAGATGCTGGTAAGCCACGAGCCGTGTGGAAAGGTATAGATTTATGGAAATTGATTAATTTAAGACATAAGAACAGTTAGCCAGAAGCCTCCACATCCATACAGTTTGTAAGCAATATAAGTCTCTGAGTTTACTTGTTTGGGTCTGAGCGGCTGGGGGACGTGTGGGTGACAAAGATTTGTCTGACTGTGGGCCAGGCAGGAAAACTCTAGCTACAAATGGTGCCCAAAGTGTTGGCCAGAGTTTCTACATAAAACCTGAGAAAAAGATTCTAAAATGGAGCTAAAAACAGCTTCCTAATTGTCTCTCTCAAATGAGTGGCAGCTGCTGATTTTAGCTACTGGTGCATTCCCAGCATCTGCAAATGGCATATTAAGCTGCATGGTGTATTTAGCCTTTGCTAGTACAAAACAAAACAGGTTTCTGGGCTACACGCTGCTCGGATAAAAGCATAGACCAACAATAGCTCCCAGAGCTGGTGGTAAACAGACCACCACCATGTTGGGAAGCTGAGGTGGGTGGAGTCAGCAGCCATAGCACCGATTCAGTCTTACAAATGCTCCAGTTTAAAGCAATAGATTCACAATAAGACAGATTCAGATGGAACAAGACTTTAAATGCTTTACAATGTGTGTAAAAATGTACATAGGCTAGGAAGAGAGAGGAAAAGGAACATAGACAGTTATATAAAGAAATAGAAAGTTTTAAAAAATAAAGTTTTTAAAGAGAAAGTAAAAGTAATATAAAAAAAAGCCATGTAAAGATGGATATTACATAGAGAGTCTGTATTATATTGTCTTTGGGATTTTTAACTGCAGAAAGACATTTGATTGTAAAGACTGCTCAGTTAAATCAATGTGTATATTTTAAAGGTATTTCAATTTCTAAATTTATGTCTAAGTATGTGTTGCTTTGGAAAGGAGACTCTGCTTTTGTTCCCACAGAAAGCCAGAGGCTATGTATTTGTTCCAGTTTAAGATACATCAGGTTTGACCAGCCAAGAGCCCCTGAAAGGTCTCTGATGACACCATGGCCCAGATGATCCAACATCCAGAATGGTTTGAAGGCAACTGGCTCAGACAATACAGCCTCATGGACTATTCCATAATCCTAAAATTTTCTTTGTATCCCCATAAGATACAGCGCCCCCTCCAGCACGAAGTAGTAAGAGAAGCTATGCCCAAATTCCCAAATTATATGTACTTTTACTTTGTTAAGGTTAAAACCTTCCTTTTGGAAAAAAGGGGGGAAGTGCTGTGGGATGTTCTGTATGCCCTGTGGGAGCCCGTTCTCGAGTTCCTCGTGTCTTTACCCAGCAGGTCCACATAGAGGATGATTAGGACCACAGGCCTGAGTGCAGGTGTTTGAGATGGTCTGCACTTGGCTGTGCTGGGGGATGGTCTGTATGTCAAGTTGCTCTGACTAGTCAATAAATAAAACCTGATTGGCCATGGCTAGGCAGGAAGTATAGGCAGGACTAACAGAGAGGAGAAATAATTGAACAGGAAGGCAGAAGGAGACACTACCAACCACAACCAGGACAAGCAGCATATAAAGATGCCAGTAAGCCACGAGCCATGTGGCAAGGTATAGATTTATGAAAATGGATTAATTTAAGATATAAGAACAGTTAGCAAGAAGCCTGCCACAGCCATACAGTTTGTAAGCAATATAAGTCTCTGTGTTTACTTCAGCTGGGGGACTGACTGGTGAGAGAGATTTGTCCTGGCTGTGGGCCAGGCAGGAAAATTCTAGCTGCAGGACATAGAGAAGTACAGAATGAAGAATGAATTGATTCAGCCTTGGCTGATGAGTTAATTGTGAGAAATTTAATTTGACTAGAAGGAAAAACCTCTTTCTTTTTGCATGATGCTGTAACTGTAAATGTTGCCAACTGGGCACACTGTTTGACCTGTAGGTGTGCCTAGTTTGAAAACTTTCTTCATCATTTGTAATACTGCTTATGCTTCTAACATTAAAGCTATGAATCAAATAGGACATGATTATCAATGAGCAAGATGGGGGACAGACAGGGAGTGAGGTAAAGAAACAAATTGGTAATTATTTTAACCATTATTAGAAACATAAGGAAATAAATCTGATTATAAAACTGTTCATGCAAACTATTGAAACTGTATATTAAAAAACTGCCCAGGCTATCCAGGGCCACTTGTTTGAATCAGGTGGTCATAATTTCTTCAATGCACTGACTTCACAATCCGTCCCAGGTTATTGGACTCTTCTGGAACAAGGCTCCAGACATATACATCCTCAGGGTATCTTTATGCCTCATTATAGCTACCTCATTTCCATGTGTTTTATTTCCAGTCCCTTCTTTAAATAGCTATGTTCTTCCTTAAAGGAGACTATTTTTCCTGTTCTGAACATTTTTTTCTCCATCTCTCCCTTGGCACCTCGAACAGTAACAACTCTTTCCCTGAAAGATAGCCCTAAAGGAGGAGGTTTTAAAGATAGTTCCAACTCAGGTGTCTCAGGGCTCTATTTCCAGAACTGAATGGTGTTTTCAGTCATAGGGACTTACATTCTGCCTCTTACAAGAATCTTTCGTACAAGTCTATCCAACAACTCTACAAAGTGCTTCTCAATGCAGATTTGGGGGTTTTCGTAATTTGACCTTTGTATTTTCAGGGGACCATTGTCAGTGGAAAGGAAATATTTATTTAAAGTGTGTGTGTGTGTGTGTGTGTGTGTGTGTGTGTGTGTGTGTGTGTTTACTGACTTACATGTGTTATAGTTGTTTTTGTCTAGATATTTAATAGTATGATTCTATATGGGCTTTTCAGACATCTTTATGGTTATTTTTATTCTCCTTCCCTGCACATACAAAGACACACAACTGCAGAAAGAGACACACACATGGTAACACAAACACACACATACACAATCAGGAGAAAATGTCACATTCTATCACACACACAAACACACACAGAGAGACACACACAGAGAGACACAAATATACAAACACAAGAAAAGGAGATATAAAGAGAAAGAGAGAGAATCTTTGATATGAGTGACATTTGTGTGTACAGGTGATGGAAAAGGCCAGTATATATCCCTTACCTGTTGCTAGCTACTAATCTCAATCTTGTTACCTAGAAAAACAAGTCTCAACAATAAAACACTTTAATAAAGTAAACACGTCGAAACAATATAGATTAATGTTTCAGAAAAATTAATGCATTAGTTTTTTAAAAATTAAATGTTAACTTTGTTTTTGTCATATTTTCTGTGATGAGTTTTAATGACATTTAACAATGAATATATGTTTTTTAAAAATAGTTATCAATTCTTTTGTTTTCCACTTTCCATAATTTAGACTGTTATATGACCACTAGTTAATATTCTCCAGTGAATTACTGCAGAACTCAGACCTACTTAGATTTTTCTGTATTATTCTCTGTTGTAGATTTTAGAAACTGTCTTCCATGGGGCATTTTGCACAACTCAGCTCAGCCTCCATGCCTCTACTTCAAATGTACTGCTTTTTAACATCATACTGTCTACCACTAGGCTAAACATTCATATTCTATACGTAGGTCTCAGTTGTTTAACAAGGTATTTCAAATCTGTCTTCTCTCTGTTAGTTCTCCACAGAAAAAGGACTTTCTTTCCTTCTATGTACAAAATATTATTAAAAGGGAACTGAAAGGAGCTTCTATGATAAATCTGAATCACAGAAATTACTTCACACTTTAAGAAAAAATAGTCACTGACTAAGCCAAATCTCAAAGTCAGAATCCAGTTTGAAAGGTTTATATTTTTTTATTATAGATTTACTATTCATTTTACGTATCAACCATAGATTCCCCTGTCCTCCCTCCTCCCACCCCCAGCCTTCACCCACAAATCACCCCCCATTCCTACCTCCTCCAAGGCAAGGTCTCCCATGGGGAGTCAGCAGAGCCTGATATATTCAGCTGAGGCAGGTCCAAGCCCCTCCTCCCTGCACCAAGGCTGTACAAAGTGTCTCACCATAGACACTAGGCTCCAAAACGCCAACTCATGCACTAAGGACCAGTTCTGATCCCACTGCCGGGGGAGGCAGGGAGGCTAAATAGTTCCAGCTGAAACAACTGTCTCGCTTATCCAGAGGGCCTAGTCCACTACCATGGGGGCTCCACAGTTCATGTGTTTTCACAAATTTGGCTAGCTGGCTCTGCACTTTTCCC
The DNA here is from genome assembly GCF_049852395.1 of Peromyscus maniculatus bairdii. Classification (NCBI taxonomy): domain Eukaryota; kingdom Metazoa; phylum Chordata; class Mammalia; order Rodentia; family Cricetidae; genus Peromyscus; species Peromyscus maniculatus. Next base: position 39,398,632 of record NC_134874.1, on the reverse strand, counting down.
AGTCATGGTCTCAATATCTATTGGTCATAGAACCCCTCCTTGCTCTTGTCAATTGGACTCCTGGAGCTACACCTACAACCTGGGCTTGGATCTCTGCATCTGCTTCCATCAGTCACTGGATGAGACTTCTGTGATGACAGTTAGGGTATTCAGCCATCCGATTACCAGAATAGGTCAGCTCAGTCACCTTCTCGACCATTGCCAGTAGTTTATGGGTGAGTCATCTTTATGGATTCCTGGGGACCTCCCTAGACCTCTGCTTGTCTCTATTGCTATGGTGCCTTCATTTATGTTAGTATCTCTTTGCTTGTTCTCCGACTCTGTTCCTGTTCCAGCTCGAACCTCCCGCTCCCCTAAGCTCTCATTCGACCGTCCCTTGCCGTCCATTACCCTCCATCACCCCAGTTTTCTCACGTAGATCACATCCATTTCTCCTTTGCTGGGTGATCCATGTGTCCATCCTAGGGTTCTCCTTACTAGCTAGCCTCCCTGGAGCTGTGGGTTGCATTCTGGATATCCTTTACTTTACATCGAGTATCACTTTGAGTGAGTACGTACCATGTTTGTCATTCTGAGTCTGGGTAAAATCACTCAGGATTATATTTTCTATTTTTTTTTTTGTTTTTTGTTTTTGAGACAGGGTTTCTCTGTGTAGCTTTGTGCCTTTCCTGGAACTCACTCTGTAGCCCAGGCTGGCCTCGAACTCATGGAGATATGTCTGGCTCTAGTATCTGTCCATTTGCCTGCAAACTTCATGATGTCACTGTTTTTCTCTGCTGAGTAGTACTCCCTTGTGCATATGTACCACATTTTCTTCATCCATTCTTCAGTAGAAGGGCATCTAGGTTGTTTCCAGGTTCTGGCTATTACAAATAATGCTGCTGTGAACATAGTTGAGCATGTGTCCTTGTGGTATGATTGAGCATTCCTTGGGTATATGCCCAAGAGTGGTATAACTGGGTCTTGAGGGAGATTAATTTCCAATTTTCTGCGAAAACACAATACTGATTTCCAAAGTGGCTGTACAAGTTTGCATTCCCACTAACAGTGGAGGAGTGTTTCCCTTGCTCCACATCCACTCCAACATAAGCTGTCTTCACTGTTTTTGATCTTAGCCATTCTGACAGGCATAAGGCGGTATCTCAGAATCATTTTGATTTGCATTTCCCTGATGAATAAGGATGTTGAGTATTTTCTTAAATGTCTTTCAACCATTTGAGCTTCCTCTGTTGAGAATTCTCTCTTTAGTTCTATAGCCCATTTCTCAATTATACTGTTAGGTATTTTGATGTCTAGTTTCTTGAGTTCTTTATATATTCTGGATATCAGCACTCTGTCAGATGTGGAGTTGTTGAAGATCTTTCCCCATTCTGTAGACTGTCGTTTTGCCCTATTGACCATGTCCTTTGCCATACAAGAGCTTCTCAGTTTCAGGAGGTCCCATTTATTAATTGTTTCTCTCAGTGTCTGTGCTACTGGTGTTATATTTAGGAAGTGATCTCCAGTGCCAATGTGTTCAAGACTACTTCCTACTTTCTCTTATATCAGGTTCAGAGTAACTGGATTTATGTTGAGGGCTTTGATGCATTTGGACTTAAGTTTTGTGCATGGTGACAGATACAGATCTATTTGCAGCCTTCTACACATTGATATCCAGTTATGCCACCACCATTTGTTGTAGATGCTTTCATTTTTCCATGGTACAGTTTTGGCTTCTTTGTAAAAAAAAAATCAGGTGTTCATACATGTGCAAATTAATGTCAGGGTCTTCAATTCAATTCCATTGGTCCACATGGTTTTGATGCAAGTACCAAGCTGGTTTTATTACTGTAGCTCTATAGTAGAGCTTGAAGTCAGGGATTGTGATGACTCCAATGGTTGCTTTATTGTACGGGATTCTTTTAGCTATCCTAGTTTTTTGTTTTCTTTTGTTTTTCCATATGAAGTTGAATATTGTTCTTTCCAAGCCTGTGGAGAATTGTGTTGGGATTTTGATGAGGATTGCATTGAACATGTAGATTGCTTTTGTTGGTAAGATTGCCATTTTTACTATGTTAATCCTACCTATCCATGAGTATGGCAGATCCTTTCATTTTCTGATATCTTCTTCAGTTTCTCTCTTCAGAGACTTAAAGTTCTTGTCATACAGATCTTTTACTTGCTTAGAGTTACTGCAAGGTATTTTATATTATTTGTGGCTATTGTAAATGGTGATGTTTCTCTTATTTCTTTTTCAGCCCATTTGTCATTTGTATATAGGAAGGCTACAGATTTTTTTTGAGTTAATCTTGTATTCTGCCATGTTCTGAAGGTGTTTATCAGCTGTAAGTGTACCTTGGTCCAATTGTTTAGTCACTTATGTATACTATCTGCAAATAGTTAAAGTTTGAATTCTTCCCTTCCAATTTGTATCCTCTTGATCTCCTTTTATTGTCTTATTGCTCTAGCTAGAACTTCAAGTACTATATTGAATAAATACTTGGAGAGTGCCCAGACTTGTCTTGTTCCCGATTTTAGAGGAATCGCTTTGAGTTTCTCTCCATTTAATTTGATGTTGGCCGTTGGCTTGCTGTAAATTGCCTTTATTATGTTTAGGCATGTTCTCTGTATTCCTGAACTCTCCAAAAATTTAAGGGATGTTGGATTTTGTGAAAGGCCTTTTCAGCATCTAATGAAATGATCATGTTTGTTTTTTCATTCAGTTTGTTTATATGGTGTATTACATTGACAAACAAACTTGAATCTCTGAGATGAAGTCTACTTGATCATGGTGGATAATTTTTTGATGTGTACTTGGAGTCTGTTTGCCAATATTTTATTGAGTATTTTTGCATCAGTGTTCATGAGGGAAATTGGTCTTTATTTCTCTTTCTTTGTTGCATCTTTCTTTGGTCTGGGAATCAGAATAACTATAACCTTGTAAAGGAGTTTGGTAACGTTCCTTCTGTTTCTATTGTGTGGAAGAATTTGAAGAGTATTGGTATTAATTCTTCTTTGCAAATCTGGTATAATTCTGTATTTCAACCATCTGGTCCTGGGCTGTTTTTAGTTCAGAGATTTTTAATGACTTTGTATTTCCATAGGGATTATTGGTCTATTTAAATAGTTTATCTGGTATTGATTTAACTTAATTAGGTGGTACCTATCCAGAAAATTGTCCACTTCTTTTAGATTTTATAATTTTGAGGAGTACAGGTTTTTGAAGTATGCCCTGATGATTCTCTGGACTTACTTGTTGTCAGTTCTTATGTCTGATTTTGTTAATTTGGATGCTCTCTTTCTGTCTTTTGGTTAGTTTGGATAAGGGCTTATCTATCTTGTTGATTTTCTCAAAGAACCAACTCTTTGTTTCATTGATTTTTTGTATTGTTCTATTTGTTTCTATTTTATTCATTTCAGCTATCGATTTGATTATTCCCATTTATTCCTTCTGGGTGACTTTGCTTCTTCTTGTTTTAGAGCTTTCAAGTGTGCTGTTAATTCACTAGTGTGAGATTTCTCCATCTTCTTTATGTGGGCATTTAGTGCTATGAATTTTTCTCTTAGCACTGCTTTGATATTTTGGGTATGTAGGATATTAATTTTCATTGATCTCTAGAGAGTCTTTATTTTCTTTCTTTATTTCTTCCTTGACCAAGTGGTGATTCAGTTGAGCACTATTTAGTTTCCATGAGATTGTAGGCTTTCTGTAATTTTTGTTGTAATTGATATCTACTTTAAACCATGGTGATCTGATAGACTACAGGAGGTTAATATGATTTTTTGTATCTGTTGAGATTTGCTTTGTGGCCAAGTATGTGGTCAATTTTAGAGAAGGTTCCATGGGGTGCTGAAAAGAAGGTATGTTCTTTTTTTGTTAGGGTGGAATTCTCTGTAGAGATCCATTAAGTCGATTTCAGTCATAACATCAGTTAAGTCTTTTGTTTCTCTGTTAAATTTTGATTTGGCAGATCTGTCCAGTGGGGAAAGTGGGGTGTTGAAGGCTCCCACTGTTACTGTGTGGGTTTTGATGTGTAATTTAAGCTTTAGTAATGTTTCTTTTACATATGTGGGTGCCCTTGTGTTTGAGGCATAAATGTTCAGAATTGAAACTTCATCTTGGTAGATCCATCCTGTGATGAGTATGAGTAATGTCCTTCTCTATCTCTTTTGATTGATTTTAGTTTGAAGTCTATTTTGTTGGATATTAGGATAGCTACACCAGCTTACTTCTTGATACAATTTGAATTGAAAGACTTTTCTCAACCTTTTACTCAGATGTAGTGTCTATCTTGGATGTTGAGGTATGTTTCTTGTGTGCAGCAGAAAGATGTGTCCTGCTTTGGTATCCATTCTATAAGCCTATGTCTTTTTATAGGTGAATTAAGTCCATTGATATTAAGGGATATTAATGACCAGTAATTGTAGAAGAATTACTAAACAGTCTTATTAAATAAGAAACACACAAATACAGAGTTAAAAGCCCAAGAGTTCAGAGCACTAGCCAAGACTACCTTAGCTTACCACTCACTGTCGTCAATTCCCCTGACAGATAGTTTCTTCCTGTCTGACTTGTCTTTTTATTGCCTTTCTGTTATGCCTTCTCATTGGCTCTAAACCCAACCAAATGACTTTCTCATTACTGCCTGTCTATACAGACCTCCTGGTCTCTATAGTTGGTACTGGGATTAAAGACTCGTGTCACCACACTTGGCTGTGTCCTTGACCACACAGAGGCTCTGCCTGGCATATGATTGGATTAAGGGCATGGGCTACCTCCTCCTGATATCTGTTCCTGGCTCACTAATGACCTCTGAACTCCAGGCAAATTTATTTATTAAATTACAAATAAAATTACATTTCAGCACAATTAATATATCACAACATCTCCCCCTATTATTCTAATAAAAAGAAAAAAGGAAAAAAGTTATGACTAATATAAGAAAAACTATATATAAATACAATAACTATATAAATATATATAAGCAATAAATACCTAAACAATGTCTAGTCCATTTGCATTTGACAAAATCAGAGAAAATATTCCATTATCGATCCTCTTTTGGTAAGTCCAAAAAGTACCTGATTTACTTTCTATCCTAACTTATATTGCTAACAGAGCTATCTTATAATGTCTTTCAAATTTTTAGAGTTACACCTCTTTAGTGAGTTTCTTTTCTGAAATTTTTAACAAGGAAAACTATAACTATATATTCTTCAACTCACTATAACTAAAACTATCTAATCTTCATCTCCCTCAGAGACCCAAGAAGGAAAATATTACATAAAAAACAGGAAATGCATGGAAACGGCTTCCATAAAATGTGAGCTGATATAAACAGCCAGCTGCCTGGACAATCACCCCAGGTTTCTCTGCAAGATATGGGCATCATCTTAATTCCTATAGCCTTGGCATTTCTGAAAGATTCATTTGTAAAATGGGATGTACACAAGGCATACAGTTTGACCTCACATTCGGTGAGAGCAGTCCATGTACCAGAAACACCTGAATTCCACTAGTGTCCTGTCAAGATTCAGGATTTTAAATTTTGGAAATTATTGATGTTTTTGGAAGTCAGCTGTTCATTCTTCTTGGCTTGTGGGTGGCTTAATTTTGGCATCCCATTCTTTCTGCATCCCATTCTTCTCAGCTTGTGGGTAGCTTCATCTCTTTTATTAAATGCCAGTCTACCATTGAGAAGTTAGACTCCATTAGCTTAGTTACTTGTTCTAGAATAGCTGTTTCAGCTGCTGATCTACTGCACATCAAAAAACATTGGTCCACTGCCTATACAGCTGCCTTTGAAGAAAGGGGCACTGTACCTTTTCCGGATTGCAAAGACCACTTCAAGGATGGTGCAATATTGTCCTGGCCTCACAGAATGCCTGTTGCTAAAGGCACAACCATACTTGTCTTGGCAAGAATCAGTAGTCTTTTGTTTCATGTCTTGTCTGACCATTATGTGCTGTTTGTCAGCAGTCGATTCCGGGACACTTTGTTGTCCAGTGGCTAACTTTTGCCACAATGAAAGTTAACTCCATATGCAAATTCTTCAATGTCCATGTCTTCTTTGAAGTAGATTGGTGCTGCCAGAAGCTGACATGTCTCATAATCATAAAAAAAGAAAATTTTCTAAGTTATTAAAACATTTTAAATGCCATATTCTGTAGATCTCTGAAATGTTTGAAGATGACCTGTCTATCTAAAATATATCTGTTTGACCTTGAAAACATACCTAATATGACTACAAGTTTGATTGCAATGTCTATTAACTTTCATTTCTTTATATCCTAATAGTTGGTAATAATAACATTCAAGGGTTAGCAAATTGCATTACATTGTTAAATAACTGTATACGTACAATATCTTGAACAAGATTATAAATATGCACACAGCATTTTCTAACAATCTCAATCTCAATGTATATAATTTGTATACAATATACAAAAATCCAATCCAATGTCAAGTATTTAAAACTAGTATTGTCTTCTAAAAGTAGATTCAATAATCTATCTTTTTATCTATATTGTATCTATATCTTCTCCTTACTATTCAGAGTAGATTCAATAATCTACCTTGTATTCTATCATTTCAATATATCTTCTTTTTTTTTAACAAGAACCTTAAATCTATCTCCTTTGCTTAGCCCTTTTCCTAACCATTAACAACAACTTGTAACGATCCCTCCTAAATTGTAAAAATAATCCCAGGCCCAAAACCCATTGAAAGACTAAAAACACCCACCTCACACCTCTTTGGGAATGTGGGCATCATTTTCTTAAAATTACTTCCTGCTGGTTATGAGCGAAGGCATCTTTATTCTGAAAAGAAAATTTTTGAGTTAATTCTTAAATTCTAGGAAAGGTAGCTATAGCATTTGTTGTCCAGTCTCTGCATAATGCCAAAGTTCAGAGCTTATCTCAAGTTCTTGTTCATGTAGTCTGTGAAACTGGATCATCTCAGCCTAGCCATCTCAAAATTGCTCTGAGCACTTTGTAGTCCAAAGCTGATCTGTAGGTGATGTTTGTCAGTTTAGTGGTATTATTATTGTCCACGTGGAATTGTTGCTATGGGGCCCCATTATCTTTCTGGAGAGTTCAAATTTGAGGTTAAACTTAGTTGTGATTTCCTGCATAAAACTGATATAGACTGGAACACAAAGACATATATAGGCACCTAATTGAAGCCTTTTTTTCTAGAATTAGTACTCTATAGAAAGTGCTATACTTATAGATTTCATTTCACCTGTGCAAAAAAAACATGTTAGGCATAACTACACATTGGTTCCATTCTATTACTTCATAGAACCTAAGTGGCTAAGTTGAATATAGAAGCTAGCTTCTAATCTGAGTATTTCCACACACCTTAATGGTAATCTTCAGAACAAAAGAGCAAGTTTTGAAAACAATTACATTTACTGAGTATAACAGGGGTCGGCACTTTTATTATCTTGACAAAGGTTATAAGTGAGTCTATATTTGTGTCTCCTAGATGGCTATGTTAAGCCTCTAAACTTTAAAACCTGTGAATTTTTATTAAAAAATTTGTATTTTTATGAGGTTATCGGTGTAAATAAGGTCATTATTGTTGGAGCTGATGTGACTGGAAAGACCGATGTCCAAGATGGGGAACATAGAAGCCAGATCTGCTGAGACTTCATGATCTGATTCTCACACAAATCTAGTCGATTTTATTCAGAGGTTCACAGTACATATGAAAACTTCAGCTTGAATTTCTCTGTTTTGGGTTTATGTGAGAATGTGGCGATATATTGTTTCCCCCAGTATATTGTATCTCCCAGTAAAATTTATCCAAGGATCAGAGGAAACACCTAGCCACTATATTAGCATAGAAATCAGGCAATGATAGGGCACACCTTTAATCCTGTAATTTGGGAAGCAGGGATCTGTCTGGATTTCTGTGAGTTAAAGGCCACACTGGGAACAGAGCCAGGCATGGTGATACATGCCTTTAATCCCAGCATTATCCATTGAGGTTTGAGGTCTGTACAGACAGACAGGAAATGACAGAGTTGGACAGGAAGAAGAAGTGATGTAGCTGGGCTCAGAGAGCAAATAAAAGAATGGAGAAGAAAGGCATTCAGGTGTGGGCAGACAGGAAGTAGCTTGCTTTGGAAGCTGTAGAATTGGTAAGGTGAGGATAGCTGTGGCTTTTCCTATTCCTCTGATCTCTCTCAGGCTTTATCCCCAATTTCTGGCTCTTGGTTTTGTCTTTAATGAGACCATTTAGTAATTTTTCTACAATTGGTGCTCCAATGATTGTGGCAAGAATTCAATAAAAACCTACTTGTGGCCTTACAGGTCCCTGGCTCAGGCCTGAGCTGCATGGCTCATTCCATACATGCACACAGCTGGATCTCCACTCTACCTTCGCTGGAGGAGTTTTTTTACTTTTTTTCTCCTGGCGGGTGTGAGCTCTCTCTGGATTCTCATCTCAGACTGCCATCACACTACATAGCTGCTTTGAAATTCCCTCAGATTTCTACTGTTCTATGCAGTCAACAGTCTTGGTAAGTCAATAGAGATATGTTAAAGGGAGAAATTAGTTAAAAGAGAATTTTCCCATATTTAAAACTGTGAAACATTTTTACAATGGATGGAATTTAGTCTCTGTTTGATAAAACATTGGTCATTCTGAAAGTGGAACAATTAGATAAGAGGATAATTAGTGTTGATAGAATGTATGTAACATAAATTATGGATATTATTTGTTTGATATTTTTATTTTAGCATTAAAAAGTTGGCCAATTTGATTGCAAAGATAAAAGCTTTAGAAAAACCTGTAAAAATGAATTATAAAGTCAGACTCAGACAAAAGAAAATGAATTATAAAGTCAGACTCAGACAAAAGAATTTAAAGGTGAACCTATCTCAGGATTGAATTATATGGTTACAGAGAAAGAGCCTGTTTTCAAGCAACCAAACTTAATCTACCCAGTAACATTACAGGAACTTCCAAATGGCAAATGTGTATGAGCTAAGTGGACTCCAGCTTTTGAGACTGCAAGTAAAGCATTCAAGGGGGTAATTGGGCCATTAAAGGCAAGCAAGACCATCCAATTAAAAATTAACTTATACCACTAACAAGTGCTTTTCATTTAATCACTTGCCAAAAGGGAAAATCTCCAAAGTTAAGCTTGGAGAAGATTTTTTGGGTTTTGTTGTTGTTGTTGTTGTTGTTGTTGTTGTTGTTGTTGTTGTTGTTATTTGATGATTCCATATGGACATTAATAATAATAACACTAAGATGCAAAAATACCCAAAGATCAGCTTTGGACTACAAACTCCTCAGGACAATTTTCAGATGGCAAACTGAGGTGATCCAGCTTCACAGATTATTCAAGCAAGGATTTGGTAGAAGCCCTGTACTTTTGCATTATGCAGAGGCTGGACAATATATGACACAGCTACCTCTCCCAGGACTTGACAATTAATCCAAAACTTTTGTTTTCAGGATCCCCTAAAGATGTCATCACACCTATAGTGCAGGAAGCAATTTTGAGAACACAATGTCCATATTCCAAAGAGGTGGGGCAGGTAGTGTTTTGTCTTTCAGTGTGTTTTGGATAATTGTCATTGTCTAGAATGGTTGGTTACAAGTTGTTATTGTTATTGATCAGGAAAAATACTAAACAATGGAGGTTAGATGTAAGGTTCTTATTTTTAAAAAAAAGAAAAAGATAAAAGAGGATACAGATAAGAGGTAGACCAATGAATCTACTCTGAAAAAAGTTATACAAATGATAGAATAAAGGTAAGATTATTGTATTTACTCCAAAAACAAAAAGAGAGGGTATACATATGATATAGATAAAAAAGTAGATTATTGAATCTACTTTTAAAAGGTAACTACTAGTTTTAAATATTTTACATTGGATTAGATGTTTGTGTATATATACATATTATGTATATTGCTTCAAATCTGAGGTTGAATTTTGTAGATATGATAAGATAAAAAGGTAGATTATTGAATCTTATTTTAGAAAGCAACTACAAGTTTTATATATTTTACATTGGATTGGATTTTTGTATATACTATAAAAGTTATGTATATTGATGCCAATTTGAGATTGATATATTGTACATATATTTCTAACCTTCTTGAGGACATTGTAACTATACAGTTCATTTAACAATGTAATGCAATTTGATAATACTTGAAAGTTATTATTACCAATGATTGGGATATAAAGAAATGAAAGTTAGTAGTTAGATGTTACAATTGAGCTTGTAGTCATATTTGGTATGTTTTCATGGTCAAAAAGAGATGTATATTCAATAGGCAGTTCATCTTCAAACCCTTAAGAGATCTACATAATATGGTATTTAAAATAATTTTATAACATGGATTTTTTTTCTTTTTTATGATAATGAGACATGTCTGCTCCTGGCAGAACCGACTACTTTAGAGAAGATATGGGCATTGAAGAACCTCCACATGGAGTTTACTTTCACTGTGGCAAAAGTTAACAGCTAAGCAAGAAAGCGCCCTCACATTGATTGCTGACAGCAATTCAATATGAAAAAGCAGGACACAAAACAAAGGACAGCCAATCCTTATGAAGACATGTGTGGTTGCACTTTTCGCAACAGGTGTCCTCCGAGATCAGAGCAATATGGCACCATCGCTGAAGTGGCTTTGCAATCCAGAAAAGGTACAGTGTCCCTTTCTTCCAAGGCAGCTGAACAGGCAGTGGGCAGATGGATCCTGGTGTATAGTGGAACAGTAGCTGGAACAGTTATTCTTGTAAGAATCTATGCTGATGAAGTCTGGCCTCTCAATGGTAGACTGGCATTTAATAAAGGAGATGAAGCCGCCCACAATTTGAAAAGAACAGTAAGCCAAATTCCAAAAATACCTGCAATTACCAGTATTTAAAATCCTGAATCATGACAGGACACTGGCAGAATTCATGTTTATCTGGTACATGGAACACTTGCACTGATTGTATGATCAAGTTGTAGGCACTGCGTACATCTTGCTTCACAAATGAGTCTGTCAGATATTCTAAGCCTGTTAGACAAATATGATGCCACATTATTGCAGAGAGACCTCAGGTGACTGTCTAGGAAGCTGGATGTTTCTGTCATAACTCACATTTTTGGGGAGTCACTTGTTTGCACTTCCTGTTTTACTAGGTAATATTTCCTTCTCAGGTCTCTGAGAGAGTTGAAGATTGGATAGTTTTAGGAACAGTTTTCCTTGATAACAATTTCACAAAAGAAACTCAATATGAGATGTAAAATGTGTGAGTTTGAAAGACATAAAAGATATTTTCTGTTGGGAATATAAGTTAGGATGGAAAGTAATTTGAGCATTTTGGGCTCATTAAATAGGATAGATAATGAAGTTTCTCTCTGAATTTGTCAAATGCAAATGGACTAGGCATTGTTAATGTATTTATTGCTTGTATATATTGTATACAGATATTGTTGTTATTGTATAGTTATTCTTATATTAAATATAAATTTTTTATTTTTTTATTTTTTATTAGACAAGAAAAGGGGGAAAGGGTGATATATTGTGGCCCTCAATGTGTTGCATTCTTATTTTTATTTTATTGTCTGATACTTGGGATTTTATATTATCACTAGGACTTATCATCTCTTCTTCAGATCTGTCACATGTATGTTTAACATACAATTCACATCAGTATGATAGAAATCAAAACACCTTGCATTTTCATTAGATTCAGGAGAAAAATGTGGAAATTTCCACATTTTGAAAAATGTGGAAAATTGATATGAGAGAGATCATAGAAATTGGGATGCAGAACTATGAACTTGTGTCAGACTGCATCTGAGTTCACATTAATTTGTATATTAATTATCTTATAAAATAATGGGTTCACTTAGAATACTTATGCAGGAGGTTGGATTTTATTGGTTCTACTCTCCATTTTCTAATCATTTAGACATCCTTGGAGTACCCTTCTACCTCATTCTACTTACATCCTTCCATTTTAAATGTGTCCTGTTTCCAGTTCTTTCTGTAAAGCTGTGTTTTCTTCCCTAGGGGAAACTCTTTCTTCTGCAGTCAGAATTCCTTATTTACCATTTCACCCTTTGAACTTTATATAACAACTTCTCTTATACTGGAGCAAAACTTTAGGGAGATTTTCAGAATAGTTTTACCTCAGGGTCTCTGGGTGTTATTTCTAAAACAAATGTTCTTTTTAGCAGGAGGAACATAAAATCTAGTATTTTAGAAGATTCTTGGACAACAACTCAGAAATTTGTTTCCCATGTCAGGTGTTTATAATTTTTAGGTACTCTATTGCTCTTATGAGGACCATTAAGTTAGATGAGAAATTACCATATGTATTATTTATATATATTTATTCATAGACTTATGTAGATGTAACCAACCGTCTTATTAAATAAGAAACAGAGAACAAGCAAAGAAGAAAGCCAAGAGGTCAGAGCTAAGAGCTAAAACCTTACCATTCCTCCTGCGGTGCTCCTACCTCTCTGAACCAGAGCTACTTCCTGTGTGTCTGTGTTTTTATAGTGTTTCTGTTCTGCCTTCTATTGGTTGTAAACCCAACCACAGGCCTTGTCACGGCCTGTCTGTATAGACCTCCAGGTTTTCTACGATTGGTATTGAGATTAAAGGCATGTGTATCCAATACTGGCTGTATCCCTGAACACACAGAGACTTACCTAGCTCTGCCTACCAAGTGCTGGGATTACAAGTGTACGCCACCACTGCCCTGCTTTTCTATGGCTTGCTAATAGCTCTGACCCCCGGCATACAAATAATATTTTAATACAAATAAAATATCACCATACCACTGAGTTTGTTTTCTGTTGGCAATCTAACGCTAGTTTTACAGTCTATACTTAGAAGTAGTTTGGGTTTCACCAGTGAGACTCTCATAGAGAAAACTAGACCTTCATTGATAATTGGTTAGTAATTAGAAATAGATACTGTGCTAGGAATAGAGGAATGTGTACATTCCCCTTTTAGCTGAAGGACCTCATCTGGGACAGACAAGAGCAGGCCCTGTTGATGTTGCTTTCATCTCTGTTAGATCATATGTGCATCTGTCTTGTTGATGTCAATGGCTTTTTCTCTTAGTGTCTTGTATTCCTTCTGCCTCCTACATTTTTTCTGCCTCATCTGCCACAATGTTCCATGTGCCCTGAGCAGAGGACCTAGAGGGAGGCACACAGTTTAGGTCCCAACAATGTCTATCACTTTTAGCATAATGCCTGGCTGTGGAACTCTATATTTTCTCTCATCTGCTGCAGGAGGAAGCCTCTCTGATAATAATTAAGGAAGGCACTGTTATACATCAGAATGTCACTAGGAGTCATTTTATTGTTATATTCCTCTGGTAGAACTGTAGTACTTGGTATTATTCTAGGTCCTTTTATTGTCTAACTTCAGGTGCATGGTCATGAAACAGTGTCAGGTATGTTTTCCAATTCATGGTGTGGACCTTAAGTCAAATCAGATATTGGTTGGTTGCTGCATGAATCTCTATGACACTACAGCACTACAATGCCTTGCAAGCCGGACACCTGTGTGAGAATGTGTGTGTGTGTGTGTGTGTGTGTGTGTGTGTGTGTGTGTTAAGTTTAACATGTATTCTACATACTTTAGATTGTTCTGTCATTGTTTGTTTTTATTTGTTTTGTTTTACTCTAGTTGAATGTTTTTCTTAGTTTGTTTTCAAAATGGAGAAAAAAGATGTCATGAAGTGGGGTGGGTGGGCATTTAAGGAGGATCTTGGGTTACAAACCATGTTCACCACATATTGTACAAGAAAATATATTTTGAAACGTTACCCATTCCAAAAAAAAAAAAAAAAAAAAAAAAAAAAAAGAAGCCAGTCGGTGGTGGCACACGCCTTTAATCCCAGCAATTGGGAGGCAGAGGCAGGCGGATCTCTTTGAGTTTGAGGCCAGCCTGGGCTACCAAGTGAGTCACGGGAAAGGCACAAAACTACACACAGAAACCCTGTCTCGGAAAAAAAAGTTACCCTGATGAACAAGTTTTCAATGATGGAATCTGGTTTGTTTGAAACTTAAATATAGTGATTCACATAATTTAGCCTCTATTTTATTCTTCAAATTTTACAACTTGTAAACTATAAAAAGACTGATTACTGATAAATAACAAGATACAAGGCATACAGCATGTGATGTCTTTCACGTTTATATAAATATACATTAGACTAAAAATAAGAGTCATAAAAGTTGTTCCCAAAAAATTATGTATCAGTTATGACATGTTGATAAAATGTAGAAGAATGGGTCCTCATAAATGTACAATAGTCACACAATACAGAGTTTCAGCTGAAAGAATATAGGGCAGTTTATCAAAAATGAAGAACTGTGAATGGCTGAGTACAGAAAATGTTTAGGTATGTGTGTCAAATTAGATGCGAAGACAAGTTGTACAGTACCATTTATAGCAGAGAGTTGAACAATGTTTGTAGATTTAACATAAACTTTATGTAATTGACTTCTTGAATAAGTACTTGATTAACTCAAATCTGACATTAGCCTATAATTAAAAAATGTATTGGTCTGTGTTCTACTCACTACACAGCTCATTATGCAATTAAAAAAGGTAGTAATTCCTTCCTGTCAAAAGTGTATTAATTTTTTAATATGTGCTTTTCTTCATAGAAGCATCATACATGAACTGTAAGCTTGATGAATCCAGGAAACCTAACAAGAGCATAAAAAAACATGGAAATGTATGATATCATGTGGTGTTATAACGTTAAAGTTGCACAGTGTTGAAGAGGTGAAGAATACATACACATCTCATTCATCTCTCATTTAATATAGAGAGCACAATAATTTTTATGAATTCAACTTTCTAATTTAGAGAAATTTGTAAATAATATTAGAATTGAGAGAATAAAGATGGATTTTATCAATAAAAGAAATCAAAACATATAAAATCTTAAATCACTATTTTATCTGTGACAACTGAAACCTGGGTGATAAACAAGATGGAAGACTTCTCTATTATAAGAAAAACATGGACTATGCCGTAAAATTGACTTTTCCTTTAAAATGTCCTTTGTTCCTAACATGATGAAGCACATTTCTATGTGGTTTGAACAAAATAATATGGCACTTAGGGATAAAGATGCAACCTAGGAGACCTGCACTGGAAGCCAAAATAGAGAAGACTTCTATGGCCACAGTGATTTTCCCCCTGGTGCTGTGGTAGACAGGGAGGAAGGTGACCCACACACTGAAGAACACCAACATGCTGAAACTGATGAACTTGGCTTCATTGAATGTGTCAGGCAGGTTCCTGGACAGGTAAGCCATAGTGTAGCTCCCAAGTGCCATGGAGCAGAGGTATGCCAGGACAGAATGAAAGGCAAGAGTGGAGCCCTTGTTGCATAGAATAATTATGTGTCCATGTTCAGTGTAAGCATCTGAGTCAATAAAGGGAGGAGAGGTGCTCACCCAAATTCCACAGATCACAAGTTGGATAAGAGTGCAGACAGGAATGATAAGATTAGTAGACCTGGATATCATTATCCACCTTATCAGTCTCCCTGGCAATGTGATCTTGAAAGCCAGAACCACAGTAACAGTTTTGGCCAAGACTGTGGAGTGAGCCACTGTGAATAAAACTGCAAATGTGTATTGCTGCAGGATACAGGTTGCTGTGTTGGGATGGCCAATGAAGAGCAATGGACACAGAAAACAGAAGATCAGAGTGATGAGCAGGATGTAAGAGAGAGCCTGATTGTTGGCCTTGACAATGGGAGTGTGGTGGTACTTCACAAAGATACCAAGAACACCAGCTGTTAGGGCAGAGAAGCCCAGGGCCAAGTAGGTGAGTGCCTTCCCCAAAGGGTCTTCATAAGACAGAAAAGTCACTGCTTTCTGGAGGCAGTCGTTCTGCTCTGTGTTTGCATATTGACTTTCTGGACACCTCACACAATGATCCATATCTACTGAGGAATTAAAGTTATTGTGAGTCTCTGCACAGTTTCTCATTTTATCTCAAGCCACTTCCCAGCACCAGCTCTCTGGCAGTTGCCCTCATATCCTTTTCATGTTTGAGACTCAAGTAAACAAGTGTTCAATAGTGATGATTACCATTCAATGGTGGTGATTACCAAATGATATCTAATCAACCATTCCACATCGATACTGACAAGTCTCTGCACAGTTTCTCATTTTATTTCAAGCCACTTCCCAGCACCAGCTCTCTGGCAGTTGCCCACATTTCCTTTTCATGTTTCAGACTCAAGTAAATAAATGTTAAATAGTGATGATTACCAAATGAGATCTAATCAACCATTCCACATCGATACTGACAAGTCTGTCCTTTTCATTGTTATATTTAAATATATTTTCAATTAAGTGATAATTTGTATTTTTATATTGCCATAAACTATTGAATTAAATTACATAAGCCTAACTTGATCATATCATCACCTCTTTCTGTATTCCCTTGTGTGACGTTTTCATGTGAGTTAAGTAAAAATTACATGCTTTGGTATGTCTTTCTTTTAATGTTTTTCTCAGTCCTAATATCAAAACTTATCTGTTTACATTGAATTTATTGAATTCTTCAAACTGTTCATTCTCTGATAATTCTTGTGGGAATGAGAATTATTAGATTCATAAAAGATGGAAAAAATCCCCTTGTGAATCTGTTTAATCATTCCCAGGGAGAAAATATCTGTTGAACAGATAGACATGAAACTCTGGGCTTAGTCTTAGATGATCATGGAATAAGTTTTGTAATACTTTATCATTATAATTTATGTTTCATCTTGAATTCAAAAGATACAATGTCAATCTATTCATTACATATTTTCATTAAAATATTTCCATTACATAACTTCAATTAAAATACTTGATATTTTTGCAAAGTGAAATTTGCAGTTTAATTGGTGTTGAAAATTCTAATTAAAAATCTATGGAATTCATCTTTCTGGTAGACTCTGTAGCATCTTTTACTCCATTATCAGCATTTTATTTGTTTCTTCCAGATGTGCTTCCTGTTGTGCTCACACTCCTGAGGAAATTTGTCTCTGTTATATTCCATGTGTTTATTTCTATTGGTTTCCAACAAATGACGAATGATACATCTGCACAACCCCATATATTATTTTGTAAATGCACAAGGTACATAAGTCATGATACACATTCAATAAAGATTTAAATATGAATTTTAAAATATAAATACAACTCACTCTATAGGATTTGAGGTTTAGGATTCATTATTTTGAAATATTAACATTTATGTTGTATTTTCTTCTTTCTTATAATAATTTAAAGTGTCTCCTTAAACTACAAACATGCATTTGATATTGATGTTTTTAGTTTCCTCCAATGAATAAAATTAGCATGTTCATGAACTTACCATGTATATAGAGTACCTATACTTTGCATTAAGACTTTGATGGTCTGTATAGTCAGTCTCAATATGCATGTTTTAAATTTAGCAAATTAAAGCCACCAAAAATTTCTAGTTTCTATCTTTATAAAGTAAAGACATCTGCGTCTTCAGGAAAAACATTATGTTACTCAAAGTATTCCAATTAATATAAGAAAAATTCTCACTAGACATTAATGTTGAGGAATCCTTGTTAACTTCCTCTCCATATTCAACATTGTGTTTGTGTGTGCTTTGAACATTCAGTGTTCTCAATTGTCTTATGCCTATTTTCTTGTCTTTTATATATTCTGACATAAAGTTCCCCTACTTTGTCCACCTATTCCTAGAAAAAAGGGTTCTTCAAATTTAGTGCCCTACCTTGTTAAAAGATCAAGGGTTTGCATTTATGCATCACTTATTCACAATAGCATCATTCCAGAAGTCATGATAGGCCATTTCAAATAGTTTTCATGAGCCATTGTCCTATAATTTACCTCTTCTGGGTCTAATAATGCTTCCATTAACTTGTTTAAAAACAGAGACAATTGTATACAATGAATCAATTAGTACTTACTACATCCTTTAGCTTATGTTAATCAAATTAACACAGAAGTTATACAAATCTAGATTCAAATTCATGATACATAGCAACTATTGATTTAAAATAATTGTGTTCAATAAAAGATTCTCATAATAGGTTATTGACATACTTCCCTAGTGGTTATAGTCTGGTCCACAACAAGTTTTAGATTTAATATCTATGTTATGGAAGCATATCCCACTCCATGGACGTTACAGGGCTTGAATTTTTAATACTCATATGGGGATGGAGGAAAAATGGGAAGAAAGATACACTTTAAGGGAACGTTGAATGTTATTTTACTAGAAACCAAAATATGAAGGTAGATAAATGGTTCTGTGGTTCAGGATACTATTACTCTTAAGGAGGACCTAGTTTCAGTTTCAAGCACCCACAGAAATATCAATGCTCTCTGTGCCTCCATCTCCAGGATTTCTGCAACCCTCTTCTAACTTTCATGTGCACTAAGCATATACATGTGAACATACATCTATGCAGGCAAAACACTCACAGATAAAACAAAAGGAAAAAGATTCTAAAACAAAACATATTAAAACATGTCCACAGGTAAATCAAATATGATCTTTCTGATCACATCTGATAAACCTAGAACCATGACTGAAATTATGCAATGTGTGGCATAAGGGTCCGATCCTTAAATATCTGCCAATCATGAACTAAATATGATTTGAAATGTAAGAAAATTCAGTATTTATAATGTGTGTGTTTGTGTGTGCATGTGTGTGTGCCTATGCATGTGTATGCATGTGTGTGTGTGTGCCTGTGTGTGTGTGCGTGTGTGTGTGTGTGTGTGTGTGTGTGTGTGTGTGTGTGTGTGTGTGTGTTAAATGCCATGGTGAAATAAAGCAGACTATTCTGTGACTGGTAAATTTGTTCTCTGAAAGGAACAATGGCTCCAGGGGATCAAATATATGAAGCAAGTAAGAGATTCAACAGCCTGAGCACCATTTAAAATGATGATAAAATGAACCACATTATTTTTACTTCTAAGTGAAAAAAACCACAGGACTTATCTCTACTTTTCCTTCCCAGAACTTCTCAGCTTAGAAATTGCAGAACACTGAGGAGAGGTTGGAATACCCCAGTTAGACTGACACTTACCTGTCTCATTGGAAATTGCATTGTCTGGACAACGAGTGCAATCATAGCAGCAGGCAGCCTTGCCCTCCTGGGGTGATTTCCTGAATCCAGGAACACAGCTCTCACTGCACACAGAGTGAGGAACCTGGGAATTAAATAGTGAAAAGGAAATAATCAGGAGTGTATAGTTTTAAAACAAAAAAATATTATTTCTCAATATTGGACAATGAGATGGCAAGGTTTTATAATTATTCTTTGCAGATTCTTGTTTTGATGCTTCTAATTTCAATATAGTATATACATGAAGATCATTGTGTTTAAATAATGGCCTAGAGATAATAGAAAACTGAACAATTGTGAAAAATAAGAGTTTTGGCAAAAAAAGATGTTTGCTAACTGAGTATACGTTTAAATGGGCAAGTGTAATGCCATCCTCTTCTTGTTGTATACTTTATGATGGTGGGTGTGAGAGTATCATTGTTTCCCAATGGTCATGGTTAATTCACATTTGTTTACTAGACAGGACTCAGTTAGTATATAAACTTCTCTCTGTGGCTTTCTTTGAGAGATGATCTACATTAAGGTATTTGAAGTGGGAAGGCATATTCAATAATTAGGTATTCCATTTCATTGGATGTAGTTAAGGACAGGAAATAAAATGAAGAAAGTATGAGAAGAGAGTGTTCACATCTGTCTACTTTCTGACTGGAGATACAACATGACTTACTTTCTCAGGTTCCTGCCATGATAGCCTGAATCATTATGAACTGCTCACACCAAGTGTGAACAATAAATCAATGTTTTTAAGCTATGTCAGCCTATTTTTTTCTGGTTGTTTGACAAATTGTCTCTTTTATCATCAGGAAGATATGTAATTAACCCATGTACATGTGCCCTCCATGCTACAGTGCATTGCCAGGTGATAAAAGCAAAATGATCATGTCCTGATATTTCCTAATCTGGGAGTCAAATTACTACTCATGACAGGTGTTTTCAGGTCAGGAAAGAAAACTTAATAAATAGACACTGTATTTATTATTGGAAAAATGTATCCAAAGATAAAAGTTTGGAAAACAAACAATCACATGCTGTATAAGGCAACAAAAACTTTCTCAAATGTCAGTAGTTTGGGGCATGTAGATGGGCATTCAGTAAGAAACCAACAATCTTACATCCACAAACACATCTCTATTGACATAAGGATCAAAACAATGAGATAAGATCCAGCCCACCTCTGCAAATCTTATACCCCACTGTACCATATGGTCAGACAGAAACAGTTCTTGGCCCTGTGGAGCATTTGGAGAAAATGTTCCAACTTTTATCTTTTGTCTGAGACCATCTGGAAAATTCCAGAGGTTGAGAATATCATAGTCTGAATCAAATATCCTTTGTGAATCCAAAACCATAAGTTTTTCAGCACCATTTTTGAAATGGATATTCTTGAGATATGGGTGTACCTAGAAGAAATGCAGAACTTTATGATAAATTTATTCCCAGAAAGGCTAAACAGAATCCAATGAAGGTATAGTTCTCAGTGTCCCAAATCCCTAACATTAATTGCAAGCTATACCAAGCTATCAACATTTTAATGGATGAAGACTAAAGTTGAACATATCAGGTTTCTAGACTATTATTTCAAAAGAAAGAATTCACATATGCTTACACAATAACAAGTAGACAAACAAAAATATTTACTCCATGAATGTTAATTCACACAAATTACAAAACCTTGAAGTGCTAGCTATATCCAAATATTTAAGCAATCTGCTCAAAGTTTCAGTTTGTCAATTGGGGTGTTCATGTCCAAAATGTAATAAAATGGTCAGTTAGGAATCATAACCATAAATTCAGAATTTAAACTTTAAGGATGTAATAGCATTTGACGATTTAGGATTTAATTCTCCTATTTCTGTTCTGAAATATGCTTAAAAATAATGGGGTTTCAATTGGGGATAGCAAGATCTGATGTTAATTGTAACACAAAGTAGATGATGAGATACACACATTTAAACATTCTTATTACCACCCATTCATCATGAACAATAACACATGTGTCTGCAAAGACTTCTAGATGATGAATTTTATACAGTCTCTCAGGCACTTTTTTGTAAAACCTGCCACTGTATACAATCATGTAGTGTGTTCTTTCAGAAACCTCACTATGTCACAGGGCTATGTATAAATTATACAGAAAGAGATAAATTACCTCCCAAGGATAGGTATTTACCGCCCCATTGCTATGATGGTGGATTTCTACTTGTTTGACAGTCATCTCATGGAGACTGTGAGCCACAGCATATACAGAATTATATACATTGTAACTCTCTTCACTCATGTCCATTTCCAAAGCATTTCCAGGCAACATTTCCAAAGAAGCATTGGGTAGACAGTTAACCAAACTTTTACAATCAGGTCCAGAAAAAGAGCAATTGAAATATGTGTTCCAAAGAAGAGCAAGGATATGATCTCCTGGATATTTGGAAGGGTTGTATGTCTGGATAAACTTCCTAAAATCAGAAATCTCAGCATGGTGTTGTGCAAAAATGAGACTACCATGGAATGGATCAAATATGAAATAAGGAACATCAGTAGTTACTTCCCATTGTGACTTAATGATCCAGACTTTCCAAGCACTTGAATGTATACTTATATATATTATTAGAGCATATAAAGATTTAGTGACATCGTAAATGATAACCACATTTGCAGATGATTTCAGGATCTGTGGATGCATTGTTCTGGATTTAAAAACAGTGTTTATCCAGTTGAATGGAATCAATTCTACAAAAGCTACACACACTCTGTTTCTATCCATCTCTCCTCTCAAGTTGGATAGAATCTCAGCTGCATTGTGGTCATCTATGAGAACCAGTCCCACCCAGGTCCAGCTGAAATGAACCATCAAAATCACAATGCCATGTGACAGAAATATGTCCCTGGGTGCTGTCTGGTAGAGAGAAGAAAACTGGCCTCTGTCACTTAGGATAGTGTCAAATCGCCCAAAAGTAATCTAAAGAAAATTTCAAATAGGAAACAAGAGTGAAAAGATTGACATAGAATACAGTCTTATACCAGAGTTGACACTTTGGATTGGTATAGACTTATGCTCGTGGTATTTTAAACTCCCATCCTTTCTCTGGAGACATTTATGAAGAATTCATCACAAGAAACAGAGTTTTCTAAACACAGACTATAAGCTTCAACCTCTTTCTCTTCTCTCTCGTAAGCAAAGTATATAAGGACATAAAAAAATGCCTGATTTATTCTCCAATAGATGAAAGTCACAGCCTCACTTTTTTACATTTGAAAACACCTGAAATGTCTCCAGTTTAATATGAGTTTCTTGTTCCCTCATAGCCATGTACCTCACCTGTGGATATTTGTAAAGATTCAGTAGTCTCCCAATTTGTATAGACGTTTCCCATGATGTTCCTGTAAGTAAAGCAGCAGGCTTGTTCTCCCTTCTACATGTGTAATTGGGGATATTTATTCTCATTCCTATGAGGAAATGTAAAGTTTCCTGCAGAATATCCAGGTGATTGTTTACGACATTATAGAGCTCAAATCCTAGAGATGTGTTGGGTAAAATGTGAGTGTTCCTGTTGATCTCCTCAATGGCAAATATGAAGGCCAAAGAAAACTGGTAGCTCCTCAATTTGAACCTGAAGAGAAAGATTGCCAATACTTATGATGGGGACTCATATCATATCTTTCGGTAAGATGTTGGGTCACATCCTGATGATATAGTAACAATGGCTTTTATACTGTCAATATTATATATCTACAAACACTTTTTGTCATCAGGGTAATGGTTGTAGATTCAATGTCATGGTATATAAGGTTAGTGATGTTTTAATTAAATTTCTGGACTGGAACATTGACCTGGACTGATATAAACCTTGGAATCTCTAGGATGGGAAAACACAAACATAATTCTTTGATGCTCTAGTGAAATAACCAGGAGAGGGACACTTCCATCCTTTAAGGTTTAATTGTTCTGTACTATAAAAACTCCAAGGCTCCCACACCACATTCACTCTGTCTGTATATAGATGGAGACTGCAGCCTTTCATTTCTTCTGATTAAAGACCAATGACGCTTATGGTGATGTCTGCCTGTGTCACATGCATCAACCCCAAGCAATCTTGGAAATGAACCTGGCAGAGGTTATAGCTTCCCACACCCATGCACATCTCTTTGAACAACCTTCCTCTCTCCCATTGCCATCCCACTTTCCTTTCTAAGAGCCATACAATGAAAAGCAGAATGACTGAGTGAGTTTCCTGTATTTTAACAGCCTATAATCATGACTTAAACCCTCTTGGGTACTTTGTGCTATTTGTTTTATTTTCCTCTGTTGCCTGCCTCTTTCTTTATTCTTTCACTATGTTCTTACCTCCCACACAAAGTGAATTACACAACAGCTTTAAAAGCCCTGATAATAGATGAAATTATATTACTCTGAAGCTGACTTCATTTTGAACAGAAAATATGACATGGTTTATTGAACACATGACTTGAGGATCCTCATCAAATGAAAGCAACTATGTAGCTTGGATGCTAACATTGCTAATGGTATGATAAAGAATGCATATGCCATGTGACTTCTACACCATCTTGGTAAATGTGACCACTTTGGACAGTCCAAAATGGTGGCCACTATTATATGCCACAGTCCCATTGAGTCAAATGGGATCCCCATGCCCATTTAACATATGACAATGGAGAAAATATCAGACCTCTATCGTGTTTTTTTGTCATTTTTAAATATATTTTCCTCTGTTTTTTGAAATTAATAGGTTAATACATGATATAATTACTGGCTTCTAAAGAGATCCTAACACGCGTCCCAATCGAGACTCTAAGCATAAATGGCCTTGTGAGAGACAAGCTGAAGCCAGGAAAGTGCTATTATGTCAAACTCTACTGGGTCTCACTGCTAATTCTGACTGGAAAGTCCAAGTTAATATTCTTCTAATTGAGATAAAATGTCCTTTGCCCCTTATGCTCCATTGTTCTCTGTAACTTTGCTTTTGTTTCTGCCCAAATTAACAACACGTTGACTAAAGATTCATCTATTAAGTTTCCCTTTTACAATGAAAAAATAAAAATCTAATCCCAACCAACAATCATCATAAAATCTTGGTTTATTAGAATTTGTCATTTGTATTAATTGTGTCTAGACTATCCATATGAAATTATGGTTTGTTGTTCATATCATGTATTTAATAACAAAATGATTATGAGTAAATGTTCCTGTTAAGTAAATTTTCTGATTTGACCCTCCCTAGATCATTTTGGTGTTAGTAATACTAAACCTAAAGAAATCTTAAATAAAATCAATCTGACCAAGTAGATAAAATAGATAGAAATGACCATGCTTCTGCACACTTCTTTGGAACAATTTACCTGAGGTTTTAAATATAAATTTAATGTCTACATTTAAGTTGAAGACATGTGAAATCATACAATTATGGTCAAAATGATATCTACTTGATAGCTATCACAACTCTAGTTCTACAATATGTTTCATATTCCTTAAGGTTATCCATTACCTTTAAGATATTATTGTTCCTAAAACAGGATATGTTACTCATATTGGAAATTTTCCATTCTTTATGTACAAATAAGTTATATCTGTGATTTCAAATTTGATATATATATATGCATACATGTATGAATGCATATACAGAAATAAATATTTTAATGATTATAAGGATATTTCTCACCAATGAAGCCTCATTAAAACAAATAAATGAATAAATATGTGTTTGAAGATCCAACAGGGATTTTGTCCTATTAGTTAAATTAGACAACAGCCTCTTGCATTCCTTCAATTGACTAAAAGGACCACAGAGGGACATCTTAATAGTTAATACAACTTTAAGAGATAAGTGGGTTACTTGACAATATTTTTAAAAGGTGGAAGGGGAATATTTATGTATGAAATGATAAATTATCTTCACACATACTGAGTAAAGAATTTTCAGTGTGACTAACTCTGTGTCATCGCACTCTCATCAGAAATACCTTATTTATTTTCTGTAAGTATTCCTCATGAATTCATGGGTTCTCTATGGAGAACTTTGATGAGAATGAAATTTGGTGTCACTGAGACCTTAAAGAGAAGAGACAGATTTTACTTAAGGCCTCCCCATTGATAGAATATTCTCACAATACATAGTAGATGAATTTGATAAGCCTCTTATGTCTCGTGGTCTGTTCATTTGGATACAAATCACATCAAAAGGAGTTATCATTGTGTATTCATTTAGCAAGGGGTGGGTTTGCAATGGCTAATTTTGGTTATCTACATCGCTATGTATAATCTGAACCTTAGAGGTAGCGAAACAGTCTTTTAATCCAGTTATTTTAGACACGTATTTAATCTGGAACTTTAGGCAGGAAGACACTCCTTTAATGCAGTTCATATATGATGGAAGCCTATGTAAGGACATGGGAGAAGGAAACTTTGATTTCAGTCTGCTTGCTACCACCTCACTACCAAGTCCATTCCTTCACTGGCATTACATCTTCTGAATTCCAGAATATATATCATGATATGTATGTGGCCTTGACATTTCTAATCCTGGGATTTACCTTTATCCTCTACATCATGTATTCAAAGTACTATATGTATACATGCAAATGTGAAAAGTTTAAAAAAAACACTGAGTAGTAATACACACATAATAACTAAACTGGCAACAGAGATAAAATAAAGCTTCATTTGTAGAATAAAAATAAAACAATTCTTTTAAATAGAAAAAAATTCAGAGAATTTGAAAGCTAAAGTATTCATGCTATAATATTTTATTCACAAATTCAAGAAACACAACACACACACACACACACACACACACACACACACACACACACACACGTATTTGAAGAATTAGAAAAGAAAAGAAAGATGCGTCCTGCTTTCGTATCCATTCTGTAAGCCTATGTCTTTTCATAGGTGCATTAAGTCCATTGATATTAAGGGATATTAATGACCAGTGATTGTTCATCCCTGTTATTTTTTGGTGGTAGTGTGTGTGTACTTCTCTTCTTTGGGGTTTACTGCTGTGGCTTTATCTATTGCCTGTGTTTTTGAGGTTGTATCTGACTTCCTTAGGTTGGAATTTTCCTTCTAGTGCTTCTGTAGGGCTGGGTTTGTGGGTAAGTATTGTTTAAATCTGGCTTTGTCTTGGAATGTCTTGTTCATTCCATCTATGATGACTGAAAGTTTTGCTGGGTATATTAGTCTGGGCTGACATCCATGGTCTCTTAGTGTCTGCATTACATCTGTCCAGGTCCTTCTGGCTAATTGTCGTGCTAGAAACCCCATCCAATGACTGAGGGAACCAGATGCAGAGATCCACGGTCAGGCCCCAGGTGGAGCTCCAGGAGTTCAATTGGTGAGAAAGAGGAGGGTTTGTATGAGGGAGAATTGTTGAGACCAAGGATGGGAAAAGCACAGGGACAAATATACAAATGAAAGGAGACACATGAACTATGAACCAATAGCTGAGGAGCCCCCAACTGGATTAGGTCCTCCGGATAAATAAGAAAGTTGATTAGCTTGATCTGCTTGGGAGGCATCCAGACAGTGGGAGCAGAATCTGTCCTCAGTGCATGAACTGGCAGTTTGGAACCTGGGGCTTATACAGGGACACTTGGCTCAGCCTGAGAGGAGAGGACTGGACCTGCCTGGACTGAATCTACTAGGTTGAACTCAATCCTCAGGGGAGTATTTGCCCTGGAGGAGATGGGAATGGGGGGTGGGCTGGGGGAAAGGCAGAGGTGAGGTTGGGGGGGTAGAAGGGGGGAAAACAAGGGAGTACTTGGCTGATATGTAAAATTAAATTTAATAAATAAATTGTAAAAAATGAAACAAAAGAAGAGAATGTTCTCATCATGAAAAATGGTTAATATTTTGTAGAAATGTGTATCTAGTTATGTAAATATATTGCAATAAACTTAATTTTATACTGAAAAGTTAATTAAAAAATAAAATTAAAAAATGTATTTTAATTACAAAACCAAACAATAACTAAAAATGATAAGAATATTATTCATAGTGATATAAAATCTCCATGACTGAATGTAGAGTTTTCTGGAGGCCAGAAGTGGAATTACTGTTTCATATGTCATTTTATTTCTATTTTAAAAATTTGATGAGCCTCCAAAACAATTTCCCTAATATCTCTGTACATCTTAATGCACACCAATATCAAATAATGATTTCTGTTTGCCAACAGACTTTCAAATGCACATGATTAGATTTCTTGATGATAATCATTATAGTGGAGTAAGCTTGTACTTCTAGATAGTTGTAATTACATTTACACATCAGTGGTACAGCCAAACATTTTTTAGGCAAGGAGGAAAATGAATAGTTCAGAACAAAGATCCTATACAACAAAGGCATCTGACAGGCTGGGTATCAACATGCAGTAGAGTGAAAAGCAACCATTACCTACAACTTGTATAGGAATCAATTCAAAATAATCACAGTCCTTACCTTAAAACATGAAACACTGAATGTGATAGGAGAATACACAGCTAATAATTGTCAAGACATTAATGTAGGCAAGAACTTACTGAAGAGAATGCCAGTGATACACAAATTAGCCTTAGATATCAAAAGAAGAAATAGCACAAAATGAATATGGAACGACAAAATAGTATTCTCTACACCAAAGAAAACTGTCATCACAACACCATGTAATGGGAGAAAACACATTCCATATGTTCTTGAACTAATGTCAAATATTTTCAGATAACTGAAGGAGTTTTAAATCAAGGTAACACAGCCTCCAACCAACAAACCGGTAATAACATGAACTAATCTTCTACCAAAGAAAAACTCATACAGCAAGCACCTACTTTACAAATTTTAACATCACTGATCACCAAGTAAATGTAAAACTAAAATTAAGCATTGATTGTTTCCAGTAATTGGTGTAGAGCAATAACTAAGATACATGAGCAGAAAGAGAAAAAGAACAAAATGTCCACTATGGATTTCTGAATGTTTTTCAATTCACATCATTTCCATTGAAAAATCAAAGGAGATAGAATATCACTTAAAAGGATAACATGAAAGACTGGAAAAATTAATGGGGGGTTAATCCATTGATATTTCAGGGAACTTTAAATGACATGCAGATCACATTATTAATGAAAGTAAATGGAATAGAAGAAATGAAGTACTTATATTTGTAGACTGCGGGTATACATGAAAAAAATGAATAGTGAAGTTAAGAACGGAAAGCTTTTGATCAATCTTAAAATTCATATTTTTATGTTTACAAAAAGAAATGTGGACCTATTTGAAAGGAATTGTGAGAAATTTTAGAATAACCACAAAGCAAATCTTTGTCCTGTAATATGAAATACATTTATTGGGAAGAGAGCACCTAATTAGAAACATTGTGAAGTCCAAACTATCAAGGAATATATTCTCCATGAAACTGAAAACCTTCTGTAAGGCAAAGGAAACTGTCAAAAGAACAAAACAGCAGTCTACAGAATGGAAAAAGATCTTAAGCAACTCCGTATCTGACAGAGGGCTGATCTCCAAAATATACTAAAATCAGGAAACTAAATATTAAGAAACCAAAAAATCCAATTAAAAAA
This sequence comes from Peromyscus maniculatus bairdii, assembly GCF_049852395.1. NCBI lineage: Eukaryota > Metazoa > Chordata > Mammalia > Rodentia > Cricetidae > Peromyscus > Peromyscus maniculatus. The sequence goes on along the minus strand of NC_134874.1, from coordinate 39,369,947 downwards.
TGTGGTACAGAACTAAACAGAGGTTCTCAACAGAAGAATCTCAACTGACGAAGAATCACTTAAAGAAATGTTCGACATCCTTAGCCATGAGTGAAATGCAAATAAAAAGAACACTGGTCATCCATCTTACACATGTAAAAATGGCTAAGATCAAAAACTCAAGTGACAGCTCATGCTGGTGAGAATGTGGAGCTAGAGGAACACTCCTAAAATAATGGAGGGAATGAAAACTTATGCAGCCACTTTGAAAATCAATATATTGGTTTCTCAGGAAGGTAAACATAGTTGTAGATCAAGACCCAGCTATACCACTCCTAGAAAATACACCCAAAGGATGCTCTACCATATCACAATGGGTTTTGTCCAACTGTGTTCATAGCAGTTTTATTTGTAGTAGCCATGAACTAGAAACAACCTATATGCCTTTTAACTGGTGAGTGTATGAAGAAATTGTAGCACATTAACACAATGAAGTATTACTCAGTTTTAAAAAAAATAACATCAGCCGGGCGGTGGTGGCGCACGCCTTTAATCCCAGCACTCGGGAGGCAGAGCCAGGCGGATCTCTGTGAGTTCGAGGCCAGCCTGGGCTACCAAGTGAGTTCCAGGAAAGGCGCAAAGCTACACAGAGAAACTCTGTCTTGAAAAACCAAAAAATAAATAAATAAATAACATCATGAAATTTTGTGGCAAATGGATGGAACCAGAAAAGGTCATCCTGGGTGAGTTAACCCAGACTCAGAAACACAAACATGGTATGTACTCACTTATAAGTGGATATTAGCTATAAATGAGAACTACACTACAATTAACAGACCCATAGAAGCTAAGTAACCAGAGGGGATCATCCGATGGGAGAGAGGGTTGCTTGTTTAAGTTTCTGAACACAACAGATCTACTTTTAATTGTATTGTTCAAATGCCATATTGACTTGTCATGTAAGCTTTACCTTTAAGTGAATGTTAAAAAATGATGCTCATAGATGAGTAGAGAGATTCTCTGTTTGGAGTCTCTTAGGGGATATTGTGGTCCACTCATAAAATACATTTAAAAAATGTACCTGACAAGGAAACTAGCCATCCTGCTCATATGAATTAATACACATTAATCTGAAAGGAAATACTTCCTTGTAATATGTATATATACCTAGTATAAATAGTTATATATATATATATATATATATTTTTAAAAAAAAATTAGGACTGCATGAAAGTAAAATAAAATTAGAAATTAAGACACAAAAATATTAAAGTGATGAATATATTCCTGGCCACACATTCCATGTACATTTTGTTACAATTTTCAGAAAGAAAATACCTATGTGCATACAATCAAAATGTGAGGAAAACCAAGCATGAGAGGAAAATACAAAAGAAACCCACATTCCACATAAGGGCACATAGGCACACTCCTGTAAATGGATTTCTGTCACCACATTTGCTGTGTCTATTTCAGACTAAGCTGTCAATACATACTTATATCTATCAACTTTGCCTCCCTGATCATTTTTCCTGCTCTATATCCCCAGAACAGATGAATTAGCACTGCATCCAGGTTTCAGCAAAAACACAATTGTATCAGCACGACCTAAATGTATCTTCTTTCTTAATTGTCCACCTGCTCACTACTCACCTGTACCTTGTTTCTGCTTTTCCCATTTTACAGGGTGTTGTTCTAAATTAAATGCACGCCATCTTCCCCCATTTCAGACCTTAATAAGTGGATTCTAGGGCTACAGGAATGTCTGCATGGAGTAAAACAAATCCCACATCCTTCACAAAGACTCCTGCTTAGACATTTCTCTCCAGCAGAGGCCACTCAATGCTACTGCCATTGTCTGCCATTGCCTCTAATCCAACTGGCATCAAACTAGATACAACCAGCAGAGGTCACCAACAATATCTATGTGTCTTGCAGAACACACCCATACCAGATGTAAATAATTAGAAAATCTGGAATGAAATGGAGAGTATGGTGCAAGAATGACAGAATCTAAAAGATTACTTATCAGAATTATACACAAAAATTATATTTCAATTTGAAATCATTTTAACAGATGAGATCCCAAAACCAAGTTCTCATATTCTGACTTCCAAAACAGCAGCAGCTAGCAAGGCAGTCCCTGTCACTCTATCATCATATGAAGACTCTGTAGTCACTGCAATTAAGCATTACATATTCTCAAAGGGAAAAAAACTACACTTTAACAACTGTCTAAAACAATGTGTCAACTTTTGAAAATCATTGTCTCTGTGGAAAAAGCCATAAAAATGTCTTACCCATGAACAACAAAAGGCAAGGCAGAGGAATGCAGAGAGATTCAGAGTACCAACTTTACTAAATAACATGAATTAAAACAAACCCTTCTTTCTTTGAGGGATGAAAAAAGGGAACAGAAGGAAGACACACCTGGAAAAGAGTTCTGTGTATACAGGAGAGGGAATGCCAGGATGGAAAATGAAAGTTAAATTCATGTGAATGCAAACTTAGTTGAGGACAATGAAATCCGAATTCTGGAAAGGAATAAATTTTAAAAGCACTTACTCTATTGGCTTTTCATCTTCACATCTAGAATCATATATATCCATGCAGTAATAATTAACAAGTGAAAAAAGTGCAGCAATAATCACATTTCCATCACTATGTAAAGGACTTAGTGAGTTTAAATCGCACTGAAAAGCATCAAAGGAATTAAGAGTAACAAGAGTCTGCAGGAGCAAGAACAGAAAAATCCAAGAGAACATCATAAAATACAAGTGTCTACCACAGTGTAACACAGATTCCAATGTGTTCAGCAGCTACTTATAGAGCTCAAGTATTTGTGAGCACAAGAGTTTGTACTAGTTTTGGTGACTGACATTATCACTCTAATCACAGATATTTTTGACAAGCCTCTTCTACACTCCATGGAGAATTGTGGACAATTTTCTTCCCTGAGACTTCTCATCTGAGACCCTGCACTCAGGATAAAAACAAGTTTCAAAACTCATTTGGGATCTTCTTTATCCACAGGCCCCATGACTTCATCTAGGAAGACAGAACAGCAAGACTCCAGTGATGACTCCTCTTGAATGGACTTGGCAACAACACTCTATCACAAAAGTTACATGAGACAGTGACTCAGGATGATGCAAAGACCTTGCAAGGGAGGATGCCAAGGGAGACGAGAAGGAAAACATTCTGGAAAATGTCCCAACCAGATATAGTTCAATGAAAATCAGTAGGACATCCTGCTTTTTAAAACTGATTATTCCCTATGCCAATCTATCTTGTCAATGGCCTGGGGGAATATAAAAACACTTTTTCTACAAACCTTGCATGTTTGCATACCAAAATTTCTTCCATGTTCCCATATACTTCAAAATTTCTCTTTACCCCCCTTGGGAAACGGATAGGCTGAATTCACTAATTCCAAATTAATAGCTCAATCAATGGGGAGATTATGTTTTCTGTTTACTTTTCGAACTCAGACTTACTGTGCTTTGTTTGATTTTTCAATGTTGAATCATTCCTTTAATATAAAATCCCAATCACTCCCTAGATCCAGAGAAAAGATTCAGACACTATGTTTTCTTTAATGTGAAGTATTGAATACACCCCTTCCATTTTCCCCAAATAAATAAATAAACAAAGAAACAAACAAGAGCTTATATCCACCATACATCATGTATAAAGTGTTCATTCTTAATACTTTAAATGAAGTTAATCTTAGGAGTAGAAAGTGCCATGATTGTAAATTTAATTTCATGTGTGCAAATATACACAACATGTTAGCCATAACTTCACATAGGTTCCATTCTATTACTTTATACAACCTTAGTGGCTAAGTTGAATATAGCTTCTAGCTTCTAACCTAGTACTGACACACACTTCAATAATGATCTGAAAATAAAGGAGCAAGTTTTGAAAAAAAATTATATTTACTGGTTGTCACAGGGGCCTGCAGTTTTATTATCTTGACAAAGGTTATATATGACTCTAGATTTTTTTCTCCCAGATGGCTCTGTTAAGCCTCTAAACACTGATACCAATGACTTTAGATTGAAAATGTGTAATTTTATGAGTTGATCAGTGTGGATAATGTCATTATTGTTGGACCTCATATGGCTGGAAAGACCAATTGCCAAGATGGAAAAAAATGGAAACGAGAATTGCTGAGACATCATGATCTGACTCTCAGGGAAACCTAGTCACTTTTATTCAGATGTTCAGAGTAGCAGCAGATCCAGGGAAACCTTCAGCTTGAGTTTCTGTGTTTCAGGTTGTGGGAGAATATAGTTCTCATGTGTTAAACACTCGTATTTGGTTCCGTTTTACAGCATTAACAGAACAATGCAATGTGTGTACACATGGGTGTGCTGGGTCAAATCTTTTCAGCAAACAGTCTCCTTGGTAACTCAAAACAAGCCATACAGTTCTTCTATGTGACTGCCACAGATTTGGTCTCATTTTTATTTTATTGTCTGATACTTGGGATTTCATATTATCACTAGGCCTTATGATCCCCTCCTGTGATCTGCCACATGTATGTTAATTTACAATTCATATGTCAGTATGGCGGAAATCAAAACACCTTACCAATATATATTGACTTACATGTATTTTAGGTATATTTATATAGAGAGTTAATAGTGTGATTCTTATTGAAATTGTCACATTTCCTCTCATTTAGCATCCCTTCTTCCCCCTTATTATTTACCTCCCTCCCTATCCCAACTAAAGTCACCCAATCCCATTTTGTCATTTCCCATACAGATCACTAGTGTACTGCTCTTCGTCTTCATTTCCCATACACAGCCTGCTGTGGTTGCTTTTTCTTTTCCTGATTTCTCAATTGCTTCAGGTCATGGATTCATATCTGAAGATGTGAAGCTAAGACCCAAAGAAAATGATATTGAAGAAAGTAGCATAGGATGTGATTGAATACAAAAGACACTCAATTTGAACTTCATTACAGTTTTGAAAAGACCCAAAGTCCAGACACTTTCAAAAGTTAATTTTAATAGGTGAGAGACATGCCATCAAAATGCCACAGGCTAAAAAAACAAAAGGTAAACAAAAACATAAAAACAGAATAATATTATTGTAATCAGGGTATACTAATCCTTCAATTAAATATCAAAAATACTAACAGTGCCATTGCATGGATCTCATGATCATCTGGGCAGAAAAGATGTCACAGCAAAGGGAGATATGAATCCAACACATTATCATCTGTTTTTGTGAAGGATTATTTTCAGGTTCTTAAATCATGATGTGCAAAATGCTGGGTGAATCTCTAAAGATATATCCAAATTGATTCACTGAGAAAAAATAAGCCACTATGTAACAGTACATTCTAGTCAGTCCACCAGCCCTTATATAACAACACAGAGATTCATTAATTATGAAAGTTGAACCTATAACTTTGGCTTATCCTAACTAGTTCTTATACTTAAATTAAACCCATTTCTACTAATCTACAAGCTTCCACATAGTTTGTGGCTGTTACCTCTCCTCTTCATGTACTGCTTGTTCTGATTCCTGGTGTCTCTTCCCTCATCCTGGAAAAAGTAGAACATGCAAACTCTGGTCCTGGCACTTTCCTTCCTGTCCATCTTCTCTATCCAAATTTCTGGCTCATCTAAGGCCAATTCCACTCAGCTAGTCACTGGTTCCACCCCTTGATTCAAGGTATAACTTTATTGGGTAGTCTCAGGAGTGTCTGAGTGTGATCAAAACATCTCACAATACTAACTCATGACTTCATGCATTGTATTTTCAATTACTTAAGACAACACAAGTGAAACCAACACTATTACCTATTCTCTTTAAGCTTCTGATTTCCAAATTTGTTTTTACAATGTGATCTCCATTATACTCAAGTATTTATTTTCCAAACAAATAGGTGTTACATTCCAAACTGCAAAAATAGTGATCTCATGCTTAACTAGCATGGAAAGAAGCTTCTCGTTGGAGCAGATAAGGACTAACACAGAGACAAAAATGAGCAATGTATATTCTGTATTGTGGAGAATGATCAGTCTTAAGTGGGACATTTACTTCATGTCAACTCCTACAAGGATTCTGGATCCTTGTGAAAGAGTGGAAAATTGTCAGAGTCAGTGGCCTTGATTTACTATAAGGAAACTGTTTCTTGGTGCACAAGAAAGCAGTTGAACATATGAACTCACATTAAGTGTGACAATATGCACAGGCCCATTGCAACCACAGAGAGGACTAAATCCCTGTATTAAGATAAGAGATAGCAAGGAAGATCTACTACTCACTGAGAAATTACAGGCTTTTGACATTTGATACGTGCTTAGCAGGAAGAAATATAAAATTTCTTAAGCAAAATATCTCTGATATCTCTACTGCTTTCCAGAGGATTAACCAAGAATCCAGACATATATGGACAAGCCTTATGGACTTCATGGTTGAAACTTAGGGCATAAAGTTAAGCTGATAACTATAGGGGTTAAATCTAGAGTCCCTAGATTGTGAGGAAAAAAAATCATCAAAACCCACTAACAAAATACACAAAGAACCAATAAAAATAAATAAGGAATGCCTTGACCTTTGGTCAAACTTGGTGAATTAAAGAAGCAGACAAAGTTGTAGCAAAGCTCCTGGTTTTGGTAAAGAGATTAATATCTCTATACAGAAAACATACACTGTGCACAGTGGAAATATTTAGGATCTCCATGGAGTAAAACAAATCTCTTTCACTCTCATCCTACAAGTAAACACACAGAGGTTTATGTTAATTAAAATTGCATGGCCATAGCTCAAGCTTCTAGCAAACTAGCTCTATATATTAAATTAGCCCATAACTATTATTTCAATTTGATCCATGTGTGTTTTTGTCTCTTATGCCTATGGTAGAGATTAACCCTTTTAAATGATTTTTCCATGCAGCATGGTGTCTCTTGCACTCAGAAAGTCTGTAGGAAGACAGGGAAGAAAACCTATTGACAGAAGAACGCTGGGGTTTTCTTTTGCTGGTCATCAGAGGTACATACAGGGAACAATGAAATCCAGCCTTTCTGATCAACTTTGGTGAATCAAGAAGCTTGCTGGGAATCATGAAATATGGGTATAAAGAACCTCTCCATAAGTCTGTCCAAAATAATGAGGATGTATGGGTTCAAAAACATAAAGAGTGGTAACTTAAATTGTGTATCTTAAATGGTTTAATAAAATGAAGATGCTATTGTGTGATGGTATGTTAGAAAAAGCCTTGCTGGGCTATAAAAAAAGGTGAAAGGACCAGATAACCCAAAAGCCAGGAATGGTTCAATCAAAATAAATGGGACAACTTACACTCTATTAATGAGTACTGTCTATGCAAATCTTACTTTCCCAGGATGTAGAGGAGTTTTAAATATCTCTTTCTATAAATCATGTACGTTTGTTTAACAATATTCCATCCCTGTCTAATTACTCCAAAAAAAGTCTGTCTTAATCCTGGGAATATCAGTAGTCATGCTGAATTCATAAACTGCAAATCAGGAACTTGATGTCAAGGCTGAGATTAGGTTTCTTATTAACAGTCTGAACTTTGACCATCTGTGCAATTTGGTCATCTTTTCTCAGTGAATCCTTCATTCACATAGATTTCGGATTTCTCCACGAATCAGAGTGCAGGCTTCACTACGTTTTAGGTTTTTCCTTGAATATGTAGTATTGTGAGAAACCTCTCACTTGCCTCCATAAAACATGATAGCTGAGAAGTATGTCCAATATATCATGTTGTACAAAGAACTCAAAAATAGCATCCTGAATTTTCTATAGTAAGATGAATTTAAAGCATGGAAAATAGTATGAGCTATCCTGTAGACCTAAACTAAAATTTAGTATGATTGTATTCACAATAATTTAAAGGTAAAACAACCATGTCACACAAAAAAGTCAGTCATTAAGTAAATGAGGACCTTCACTAAAAATGGTCCATCAAGATTGATCAATTGTCCAGGGATGCAAGGGTGGTTCAACATACGAAAGTCCATTAATGTAATACACCATATAAACAAACTCAAAGAAAAAAACCACATGATCATCTCACTAGATGCAGAAAAGGCATTTGACAAAATCCAACACCCCTTCATGATAAAAGTCTTGGAGCGATCAGGAATACAGGGAACATACCTAAACATAATAAAGGCAATATATAGCAAACCAACAGCCAACATCAAATTAAATGGAGAGAAACTCAAAGCAATTCCACTAAAATCAGGAACGAGACAAGGCTGTCCACTCTCCCCATACTTATTCAATATAGTACTTGAAGTTCTAGCCAGAGCAATAAGACAACATAAGGAGATTAAGGGGATTCAAATTGGAAAGGAAGAAGTCAAGCTTTCCCTATTTGCAGACGACATGATAGTATACTTGAGTGACCCCAAAGATTCCACCCAGGAATTGATAAAGCTTATAAACACCTTCAGCAACATAGCAGGATACAAAATCAACTCAAAAAAATCAGTAGCCCTCCTATATACAATGGACAAAGAAGCTGAGAAGGCAATTAGAGATACATCACCCTTTACAATAGCCAAAAATGACATAAAATACCTTGGGGTAACACTAACCAAGCAAGTGAAGAACCTATATGACAAGAACTTTAAGTCCCTGAAAAAAGAAATTGAAGAAGATCTCAGAAAATGGAAAGATCTTCCATGCTCATGGATAGGCAGGGTTAACATAGTAAAAATGGCAATCTTACCAAAAGCAATTTACAGATTCAATGCAATCCCCATCAAAATACCAACACAATTCTTCACAGATCTGGAAAGAACAATACTCAACTTCATATGGAAAAACAAAAAACCCAGGATAGCTAAAAGAAACCTGTACAATAAAACAACTTCTGGAGGCATCACAATCCCCGACTTCAAGCTCTACTATAGAGCTACAGTAATAAAAACAGCCTGGTATTGGCATAAAAACCGACATGTGGACCAATGGAATCGAATTGAAGACCCTGACATTAACCCACACACCTATGGACATATAATTTTTGACAAAGAAGCCAAAAGTGTACAATGGAAAAAAGAAAGCATCTTCAACAAATGGTGCTGGCATAACTGGATATCAGCGTGTAGAAGGCTGCAAATAGATCCATATCTGTCACCGTGCACAAAACTTAAGTCCAAGTGGATCAAAGACCTCAACATAAATCCAGCTACTCTGAACCTGCTAGAAGAAAAAGTAGGAAATAGTCTTGAACGCCTTGGCATAGGAGATCACTTCCTAAATATAACACCAGTAGCGCAGACACTGAGACAAACAATCAATCAATGGGACCTCTTGAAACTGAGAAGCTTTTGTAGAGCAAAGGATACGGTCAACAAGGCAAAGCGACAGCTTACAGAATGGGAAAAGATCTTCACCAACCCCACATCTGACAGAGGACTGATATCCAGAATATATAAGGAACTCAAGAAATTAGACATCAAAAGGACCAACAGTCCAATTGAGAAGTGGGCTTTAGAACTAAACAGAGAATTCTCAACAGAGGAATCCCAAATGGCTGAAAGACATTTAAGGAATTGCTCAACTTCCCTAATCATCAGGGAAATGCAAATCAAGACAACTCTGAGATACCACCTTACGCCTGTCAGAGTGGCTAAGATCAAAAACACTGAAGACACTTTATGCTGGAGAGGATGTGGAACTAGGGGAACTCTCCTCCACTGCTGGTGGGAATGCAAGCTTGTACAACCACTTTGGAAATCAATATGGCGCTTTCTTAGAAAATTGGGAATCAATCTCCCCCAAGATCCAGCTATACCACTCCTGGGCATATACCCAAGAAATGCTCAATCATACCACAAGAGCACTTGCTCAGCTATGTTCATATCAGCATTGTTTGTAATAGCCAAAACCTGGAAACAACCTAGATGCCCTTCAACTGAAGAATGGATAAATAAATTGTGGCACATATACACAATGGAATACTACTCAGCAGAGAAAAACAACGACATCACACGGTTTCCAGGCAAATGGATGGATCTAGAAAAAATCATCCTGAGTGAGGTAACCCAGACTCAGAAAGACAAATATGGTATGTACTCACTCATAGGAAGATGCTAGATGTGGAACAAGGATGACTAGACTGCTACTCACATCACCAGTGAGGCTACCTGGAAAACGGGACCCCAAAAAAAGACACGGAGAAATGGACAAGATCTACATGAATAGCCTGGTCATGAGTGGGAACAATGAAGGGCGACAGTCGAGGGAAAGAGTGGGAGATCCTAGCTGGATCAAGAAAAGAGAGGGAGAACAAGGAATAGGAGACCATGGTAAATGAAGACCACATGAGAAGGTGAGAAGGGGAGGAAGCAGAGAGCTAGGGAGGCCCACGGAGATTCACAAAGATACCCCCTCAAAAGACTGCTGGCAATGGTCGCGAGACGGCAGGAACTGACCTACTCTGGTGATGGGATGGCCAGACACCCAAATAGTGGTGCCATAAACCCCATCCAAGGACTGAGGAATCTGAAGGCAGACATCCACGGCTGGGCCCCTGGTGGAGCACTGGGAGTCTAATTAGTGAGTAAGAAGAGGATTTATATGAGCGAGAATTGTTGAAGCCAAGGTTGGATAAAGCACCGGGACAAATAACCAAATGAATGGAAGCACAGGATCTATGAACGAAAGGCTGAGGGGCCCCCAACTGGATCAGGCCACCTGAACGGGTGAGACAGTCATTTGGCTTGATCTGTTTGGGAGGCAGCTGTGCATTGGTGCCAGGTCCTGGGCGCGTTGCATGAGTTGGCTGTTTGAATCCTGGGACTTATGCAGGGACACTTGGCTCGGTCTGGGAGGGGGGAATGGTCCTGCCTGGACTGAGTCTACCAGGTCAACCCCGGTCCTCGGGGGAGACCTTGATCTGGAGGAGGTGGGAATGGGGGGTGGGCTGGGGGGAGGGGTGGGCGAGAGGGGGAGAACAGGGGATTCTGTGGCTATTATGTTGAACTGAATAGTGTTATAAAATAATAATAATAATAATAATAAAAAAAAAAAAAAAAAAAGATTGATCAATTGTACCATATTCCCTGATAATGCAATGTGTCTATACAGGAGAAAATAGAAACATTATATGTGGTATGTTAACTGGGATTTTTTTCTCCAAATCATTAACCTTTATACTGCTCTTAAAAACACAATATCTTTTTTTCCCTTTTATTTCATTTTACAATACCATTCAGTTCTACATAAGAGCCACAGATTCCCTTGTTCTCCGCCCTCCTGCCCCCCTCCCCTTCTCCCCAGCCCACCCTCCATGCCCACCTCCTCCAGGGCAAAGCCTCCACCGAGGACTGAGATCAACCTGGTAGACTCAGTCCATGCAGGTGCAGTCCCCTCCTCCCAGACTGAGCCAAGTGTCCCTGCATAAGCCCCAGGTTTCAAACAGCCAACTCATGTAATGAGCACAGGACCTGTTCCCACTGCCTAGATGCCTCCCAAACAGATCAAGCCAATAAACTCTCTCACCTATTCAGAGGACCTGATCCAGTTGGGATCCCCTCAGCCTTTGGTTCATAGTTCATGTGTTTCCATTCGTTTGGCTATTTGTCCCTGTGATTTATCCAACCTTGGTTTCAAAAATTCTCGCTCATATAAACCCTCCTCTTTCTCGCTAATTAGACTCCCGGAGCTCCCTACCCGCCCCCCCCCGGTTGGGGGGGGTGCTAGCCGTGGATCTCTGCATCCAGATCTGTCAGTCTTTGGATGGGATTTCTGGCACGACTCTTAGGGTGTTTGGCCATCCCATCACCAGAGTAGGTCAGTCCCGGCTGTCTCTCGACCATTGCCAGCAGTCTATTGTGGGGGTACCTTTGTGGATTTCTGTGTGCCTCTCTAGCACTTTGTTTCTTCCTTTTCTCATGTGGTCTTCATTTACCATGGTCTCCTATTCCTTGTTCTCCCACTCTGTTCTTGATCCAGCTGCAATCTCCCGTTCCCACAGGCTCTCTTTCCCTCGACCCTCGCCCTTCATTACTCCCATTCATGTCCAGGCTGTTCATGTAGATCTCAGCCATTTCTTTGTCATTGAGCGATCCTTGTGTCTTTCTTGGGGTCCTGGTTTCCAGGTAGCCTCCCTGGTGATGTGAGTAGCAGTCCAGTCATCCTTGTTCCACATCTAGTATCCTCCTATGAGTGAGTACATACCATATTTGTCTTTCTGAGTCTGGGTTACCTCACTCAGGATGATTTTTTTCTAGATCCATCCATTTGCCTGCAAACCTCATGATGTCATTGTTTTTCTCTACTGAGTAGTATTCCATTGTGTATATGTGCCACAATTTATTTATCCATTCTTCAGTTGAAAGGCATCTAGGTTGTTTCCAGGTTTTGTCTATTGCAAACAATGCTGATATGAACATAGCTGAGCAAGTGCTCTTGTGGTATGATTGGGCATTTCTTGGGTATATGCCCTAGAGTGGTATAGCTGGATCTTGGGGAGATTGATTCCCAATTTTCTAAGAAAGTGCCATATTGATTTCCAAAGTGGTTGTACAAGCTTGCATCCCCCCAGCAGTGGTGGAGAGTTCCCCTGGTTTCACATTCTCTCCACCATAAAGTGTCTTCAGTGTTTTTGATCTTAGCCATTCTGACAGGCATAAGGTGGTATTTCAGAGTTGTTTTATTTGCATTTCCTTGATGATTAGGGATGTTGAGCAATTCCTTAAGTGTCTTTCAGCCATTTGAGTTTCCTCTGTTGAGAATTCTCTCTTTAGTTCTATAGCCCATTTCTCAATTGGACTGTTGGTCATTTTGATGTCTAATTTCTTGAATTCCTTATATATTCTGGATATCAGTCTTCTGTCAGATGTGGGGTTGGTGAAGATCTTTTCCCATTCTGTAGGCTGTTGCTTTGCCTTGTTGACTGTATACTTTGCTCTACAAAAGCTTCTCAGTTTCAAGAGGTCAAAATGATTGATTATTTCTCTCAGTGTCTTGCTACTGGTATTATATTTAGGAAGTGATCTCCTATGCCATTGCATTCGTCAAGAGTACTTTCTACTTTCTCTTCTAGCAGGTTCAGAGTAGCTGGATTTATGTTGAGGTCCTTGATCCACTTGGACTTAAGTTTTGTGCACGGTGACAGATATGGATCTATTTGCAGCCTTCTACACGTTGATATCCAGTTATGCCAGCACCATTTGTTGAAGATGCTTTCATTTTTCCAATGTAGACTTTTGGCTTCTTTGTCAAAAAATATATGTTCATAGGTGTGCAGATTAATGTCAGGGTCCTCAATTTGATTCCATTGGTCCACATGTCAGTCTTTATGCCAAAACCAAGCTGTTTTTATTAATGTAGCTCTACAGTAGAGCTTGAAGTCAGGGATTGTGATGCCTCCAGAGGTTGTTTTATTGTACAGGATTCTTTTGGCTATCCTGGGATTTTTGATTTTCCATATGAAGTTGAGTATTATTCTTTCCAGGTCTGTGAAGAATTGTGTTGGAATTTTGATGGGGATTGCATTGAATCTATAGATTGGTTTTGGTAAAATAGCCATTTTTACTATGTTGGTCCTGCCTATCCATGAGCATGGGAGATCTTTCCATTTTCTGACATCTTATTCAATGTTTTTTTTTAGGGACTTAAAGTTCTTGTCATATAGGTCCTTCACTTGCTTGGTTAGTGTTACCACAAGGTATTTTATGTCATTTGTGGCTATTGTAAAGGGTGATGTATCTCTGATTTCCTTCTCAGCTTCTTTGTCCATTGTATATAGGAGGGCTACTGATTTTTTTGAGTTGATCTTGTATCCTGCTATGTTGTTGAAGGTGTTTATAAGCTTTATCAGTTCCTAGGTGGAATAATGAGGGTCACTCAAGTATACTATCATGTCATCTGCAAATAGGGAAAGCTTGACTTCTTCCTTTCCAAATTGTATCCCCTTATTCTTCATATGTTGTCTTATTGCTCTGGCTAGAATTTCAAGTACTATATTGAATAAGTATGGGGAGAGTGGACAGCCTTGCCTCGTTCCTGATTTTAGTGGAATTGTTTTGAGTTTTTCTCAAAACAATTTGTTGGCTTGCTGTAAATTGCCTTTATTATGTCTAGGTATGTTCCCTATATTCCTGATAGCTCCAACACTTTTATCATATAGGGGTGTTGGATTTTGTCAAGTGCCTTTTCTGTATCTAGTGAGATGATCATGTGGTTTTTTCTTTGAGTTTGTTTATATGGTGTATTCCATTGACAGACTTTCATATGTTGAACCACCCTTGCATCCCTGGGATGAAGCCTACTTGATTATGGTAGATAATTTTTCTGATGTGTTCTTGGAGTCTGTTTGCCAGTGTTTTATTGAGTATTTTTGCATCAATGTTCATGAGGGAGATCAGTCTGTAGTTCTCTTTCTTTGTTGTATCCTTGTTTGGTTTAGGAATCAGGATAATTGTAGCCTCATAGAAGGAGTTTGGTAATGTTCCTTCTGTTTCTATTGTGTGGAACAATTTAGAGAATATTGGCATTAATTCTTCTTTGAAAATCTGGTAGAATTCTACTCTGAAACCATCTGGTCCTGGACTTTTTTTGGTTGGGAGACTTTTAAAGACTGTTTCTATTTCCGTTATTGAACTATTTAAATAGTTTATCTGGTCTTGATTTAACTTAGGTATGTGGTACCTATCCAGAAAATTGTTCATTTCTTTTAGCTTTTCCAGTTTTGTGGAGTAGAGGTTTTTGAAATATGACCTGATAATTCTCTGCAATTCCTCATTGTCTGATGTTATGTCCCCCCTTTTCATTTATGATTTTATTGTTTTGGATTCTCTCTCTGTGTATTTTGATTAGTTTGGATAAGGGCTTGTCTATCTTGTTGATTTTCTAAAAGAACGAATATTAGTTTCATTAATTTTTTGTATTGTTCTCTTAGTTTCTATTTTATTGATTTCACCTCTCACTTTAATAATTTCCTGGCATCTATTCTTCCTGGTAGACTTTGCTTCTTTTTTCTAGAGCTTTCTGGTGTGCTGTCAAGTCACTAGTGTGAAATTTCTCCAACTTCTTTATGTGGACATTTAGTGCTATTAATTTCCCTCTTAGTACTGCTTTCATAGTGTCCCATAAGTTTGGGTATGTGGTGTCTTCATTTTCGTTGATCTCTAAGAAGTCTTTAATTTCTTTCTTTATTTCTTCCTTAACCCATTGGTGATTCAGTTGAGCATTTTTCAGTTTCCATGAGATTGTAGGTTTTCTGTAGCTTTTGTTGTAGTTGAAATCTAACTTTAAACCATGGTGGTCTGATAGAACACAGGAGGTTATTCCAATTGTTTTGTATCTGTTGAGATTTGCTTTGTGGCCAAGTATGCGATCGATTTTAGAGAAACTTTGATGGGGTGCTGAGAAGAAGGTATATTCTTTTTTGTTAGGATGGAATATTCTATAGATATTTATTAGGTCCTTTTGGGTCATGACATCAGTTAAGTCCTTTATTTCTCTGTTAAGTTTTGATTTGGGAGATCTGTCCAGTGGTGAAAGTGGGGTGTTAAGATCTCCCACTATTAATGTGTGGGGTTCTATATGTGGTTTACGTTTTAGTAATGTTTTTTTTACATATGTGTGGGTGCCCTTGTGTTTGGGGCATAAATGTTCAGAATTGAAACTTCATCTTGGTGGATCTTTCCTGTGATGAGTATCTAATGCCCTTCTTGATCTCTTTTGATTTTTATTTGAAGTCTATTTTGCTGGATATCAGCTACACCCGCTTGTTGCTTAAGACCATTTGATTGGAAAATCTTTTCCCAGCCTTTTATTCTTAGTTGGTGTCTGTTTTTTAATTTGAGATGTGTTTCTTGTATGCAGCAGAAAGATGGGTCTTGCTTTCGTATCCATTCTGTAAGCCTATGTCTTTATATAGGTGAATTAAGTCCATTGATATTAAGGGATATTAATGACCAGTGTTTGTTCATCCCTGTTGTTTTTTGGTGGTAGTGTGTGTGTACTTCTCTTCTTTGGGGTTTACTGCTGTGGCTTTATCTATTGCCTGTGTTTTCAAGGGTGTATCTGAATTCCTTAGGTTGGATTTTTTCTTCTAGTGCTCTCTGTAGGGCTGGGTTTGTGGATAAGTATTGTTTAAATCTGGCTTTGTCTTGGCATGTCTTGTTCATTCCGTCTATGGTGATTGAAAGTTTTGCTGGGTATATTAGTCTGGACTAACATCCGTGGTCTCTTAATGTCTGCATTATATCTGTCCAGGTCCTTCTGGCTTTCAAAGTCTCCATTGAGTAATCGGGTGTTATTCTGATGGGTTTGCCTTTATAGGTCACTTGGCCTTTTTCCTTTGCTGTTCTTAATATTCTTTCTTTATTCTGTACGTTTAGTTGTTTAATTATTATGTGGCAAGGGGATTTTTTGGGGAGTCCAGTCTGTTTGTTGTTCTATAGGCTTCTTGATCTTCATAGGCATTTCCTTCTTTAAGTTGGGAAAGTTTTCTTCTATACTTTTGTTGAATATATTTTCTGTGCCTTTGAGTTGGTATTCTTCTCCTTCTTCTATCCCTATTATTTATAGGTTTGGTCTTTTCATAGTGTCCCAAATTTCTTGGACATTTTGGTTCATGATTTGTTGGCTTTAGTGTTTTCTTTGATGGGTGGATCTATTTCTTCTACCATATCTTTAATGCCAGAGATCCTCTCTTCCATCTCTTGCATTCTGTTGATTATACTTGCATCTGTAGTTCATGTTCAATTACTAAGATTTTCTATTTCCAGCATTCCCTCTGTTTGTGTCTTTTTCATTTTTTCTATTTCCCTTTTCAGGTCTTGGACTGTTTCCTTCATTTGTTTCACTGCTTTTTTATGATTTTCTTTCAATGCTTTATTGTTTTCTTCCAGGACTTTATTGTTTTCTTCTAATTTGTTTGCCCTTTCCTCTAGTTGTTTATAGTGTTCTTCCCATTTTTTTGTCTTTTCCTCTACACAAGCCTCTACCTTCTTCATGATGTTATTCATAAGGCTGTTTTCTTCTGCTACTTCCAATTTTTGTTGTTCATATCTAGATGTTGGAGGTGGGCTAGGTTCTGGTGATGCTGTATTGCTCTTCATTTTGTTGTATGTACTTCTGCCTTGAAGTCTGCCCATCTCCTTTTGGTTTGTTCTTGGTCTTATCAGCACACTTGGTTCAGACAGAGCTGACAGATTCAGGAAGTCTCTCTCTCTTGTCCAGATGGAAGCTCTCTTGTCCAAATGGGAACTCCGGGGCAGGATGGGAGCTCTTGTCCAGACAGGAAGTCCAGGGCAGGATGGGAGCTCTCTCTGGTTCAGAAGGGAAGTCTGGGGCAGGATGGGAGCTGGGGGCCAGTCTCTAAGTCTCAGGAAGTGGCTGGAGTCTCAGGCAATGGTCGTGGGGGCAAGGCGTGGAAATTGCAGGGTCTGCCAGGGGTCTTGGAGAAGGTGATCCTTCCCATTGGGGCTAGAAGGGAACCCGCCCAGTGGCCAGAACCTGGGATCAAGTTGGGCAAGTCTTCCCTGGAGTGGCTGGTGCCCAGGGATGTGGCCCAGGCTGAGCCTGGATACTCACCTCTGGTCCATAAAGGAAGTCCAGGGCAGCA
Organism: Peromyscus maniculatus bairdii; assembly: GCF_049852395.1. NCBI lineage: Eukaryota > Metazoa > Chordata > Mammalia > Rodentia > Cricetidae > Peromyscus > Peromyscus maniculatus. The sequence continues at coordinate 39,352,384 of NC_134874.1, read as the reverse complement.
AAAACACAATATCTTGGCCGGGAGGTGGTGGCACATGCCTTTAATCCAAGCACTCAGGAGGCAGAGGCAGGTGGATCTCTGAGAGTTCAAGGCTGTCCTGGGCTACCGGGTGAGTTCCATAAAAGGCACAAAGCTACACAGAGAAACCCTGTCTTGAAAAACAAACAAAAAAAACCCACAGTATCTTTATTTTAAATAACCAAAATTACTAATTTTTTGAGCAGTCAGAAGTTAATTCTGGATATTTGAAATGAAGTTTATCTGAACAGAAAATTATGGAGTGTGAATTATCCAAAGTTTCACAGACTCTACACAAACATGCATGCTTAACACCTCAGCCACACTTCATGTAGATTACATGGTATGATGCAAAGTATTACTTCTATTTGTTTATAGAACCTAAGTGACACAGTTGAATATTCCAGGTAGCTCTTAATCTGAGCATGATCACAGGGGTCTAATACACATCTGCAGTGTATAGAAGAACAGAGGTTCTCCCTTCTGAAGGCAACAAATGCATTTACTGACTTTCACACTGAACTACACTTACCTTATCTTGAACAAAGTTATAGATGACTCTAGACTGGCACCTCGACAAAGGATCTATTGAACTACTATGTCCTAATATCTTGTGACTTATTGTAGGAAATGGTTTATTTGCTGTGATGATCAATGTGGATAAGGTAATTATTAGTGGATCTGATATGGTTGTAACTCTATCATACAGAATCTCCCATGGCATGACCAAGATAAACAACTTTAATGCCAGAACTTCAGGGTCATTACTTCATGACATTCAGAGGATAAAATGTCATTTCTTTGTCAAAAGCTCAGAGAACAATCAGGCCTATGGAAACAATCAGTTTGAGTTCCTGTGATCTAGAGTTGTGCAACAAAAAATATCTCATGCTTTAAACACTCAGATTTGGATCATTATTTTTATTTTACCAGAATGTCATTGCTACTTTACCAGTTTATAGACAGGTGGTCTGGTGCAACTCATTTTAAGAAAAATGAACTGTGTAAGTCAGAGTGAAACATGGAATTCCTGACATTATTATTTATTATTTTTACTAGTATCTGAAACCAGTTAATTCATATTATCACAAGGAAATTCTCATATACTACGGATTTGTTATATACATACATATGTGTGTGTGTTTTAATTACAATTTATTTATTAGCATGAGAATAAACAACAAAACCCATAATATTTTCATTACACTTTATTGAAAATTGTGGAAATAGAAAGAAAATGGACATTGTGATAGAGAAATCTTAGAAACTGTCATTCTTGAGTTACGGTCTCTGATTTAGCATTAATTTTATTTATTTTTAATTAGATCATTGAGTGATGAGTTTGCTTAGAGTACTTTCACCTAAGCTCAGATTTTATTGATTCCCTTCCCCATCTTCTCCCTCCATGCATGTGGAGAGCCATGTGACTTCTCCAGGGGACAAGGCCTCAGAATAGCACAAACTCATTATCCATGTGAAAGGCCCTTGAGCATCTGATTCATTTTGGTCAAGGACAATAGATAGTTTGCTGCATGATTCTGGGCAAGACCCCAGGAACATACGTGCTCCCTTCTCTCCCTGCTTTTTATACAAACCATATGTCTAGCTGCCTCGAGTTTCACTTTCACAGAGCTGCAGATAAAATGCTATTACAAGAGAAAAACATCCTGCTGTTGAATTTACTGTTTGTGAGTCAGTGGAGGGCATTGTTAAAAATACACAGTGTGCCTGATTAATCCCCTAAACCCTTTGTGGTTTCACATGTGATTATGAATTCAGGATTTTCAAGAATATGATGTTTCCTTTCGAATACACCTTATGATTATCCTGTAATCATTAACAGCAGTTTATGATATTAAAAATGTGCACAACAATTCCAGAGAGAATGATTCTAAGTGCAAGAGTCTAGGAGAAATGCTAGTTCTGAGTTTATAATTTCATATTCCCCATGAAACAGCACATTCAACTGGGATTCCCTATAATCCTCAGGGACAGGCCATTGTGGAATGCTTTTATCAAATATTCAATCCCAAATTCACAAGCTTTAACAAGGAGAGAATAAATATTCCTCCCCCTTCACATTTTAAATCAGGCTCTCTTTGTACTTAACGATCCTAATTTACGTAATTTCGACTCTGAGGGCATTTCTGCTTCCCAGAGGCACTCTGATTATCAATTACCTAAAAAACCTATGGTTAGATGCAAATATACATTAACAACAACAACAAATGTCGTTTTTACTGAAAGATGTTATGCTTGTAACTATATACAGGATGCTGATACACCACTTTGGATTCCAGACTATTCTCATGCATTTCTTCAGATGTCCACTGTCAAAATGATAGCATCTCATTTTTTAAGTTCTATTACCTTTTTTGTACTATAAAATATATTTGGACACTTACCATTAATTTTGTTGTTGCTCTTGGTTTGTTTTTAATTTACGTTATTCTGTTTCCAGTCCTCTACAAAAAATTAAGACTTGCTCTTTGCATACTCCTTCCTGACATTCACAAGCTCCATTTTAAAAAAAGGCCAGGAAGTAGTGGCATACATCTTTAGTCCCCGCACTTGGGAGGCAGAGCCAGGAGGATCTCTGTGAATTCCAGGCCAGGCTGGTTCAGAGCAAGATCCAGGACAGGCAACAAAGCTACACAGAGAAAGCCTGTCTCAAAAAACCAAAGGAAAAAGGAGGGGATGATTGGAACTATGTGACTTCTTTGGGGGACAAGGCCAGAGACTAGCATGAACAAATTCTTGTTGTGGCAAGGCCCTTGAGAGTGAAACCCATTTTCCTAGCCAGTATATGGTTCACTGCATAGTTCTGGGCATAATGACCCCAAGAACATATGTGCTACCTGCTCACACTGCTTTTCTTATACACACCATATTGCTGGCTGCCTCTAGATTCACTGTCTCAGAGCTATGGATAAAATATCTATTGCAAGACAAAAACATTCCCCTGATTGAGCTCCTCTGGGTGGGCATTGTTGAAAATATACAGTGTACCTGATTCAGTCACTAACAATGTGATGTTTCAATTGTGACCATGTATTCATGATTCTCCAAACAGGAAGCTGCCTTGCCAACACACTTTGTGACTAGTCTGAAAGAGTCACAGTAATTCATGACATTGCAAATTTTCATAACTGTTCTGGAGAGAGTGATTCTAACCCCAAGTGTCTAGGAAAAATGCTAACTCTGCATTTATAATTTCATATTCCCCATGAAACAGAGCACACTCAACTGGGATTCTGTATAATCCTTAGGGACAGGCCATTGTGGAATGCTTTCATCAAATGTTAAAACCACAACTTCACAAACCTTAACAAAAAGAGTATAAATATTTATCCCCCTTCGCATTTTAAATCATGCTCTCTTTGTATTTAATTACCTTAATTTAGACTCAGAGGACATTTCTACTTCCGAGAGACACTCTAATTAATAATCTAATTACCTACAAACCTGTGGTTAGATGGAAATGTATATTAACCAAAAGAAAAAGACCAGATGTCCTTTTGACTTCAGTAGAGGTTATGCTTCTATCTTTCTGCAGTATGCGATACATCACCCTGGTTTCCAGACTGTTTTTTTAGGCAATATGTCAGGCTCTCAAATTCCACCTCTGCCCCTATTGAACCATAGGCACTTATGCTATGGAAACTATTGTTAATCTCCTTTCTCATCCTAAATGCTTCATTACTGCCCTGATTTTCTATCATTGGAACTATAACTGTCTTTACTATGGCCTTTGTACAACAAGTACATATGGCTGATCATATCAATACACTGTCTTGAAATGATTCTCTTGCTCTTTTTACTTAAGAATCTATTGATGAGGGCCTTGTAAATAGGGTTAATGCACTGGAGAAAGCTATCTTATACATAGGTACACAGGTTCAACATATTGAAATGAGACCTACTTCAATTTGTCATACAAAATATACATGGTTTTGTGCTACACTATTGTCTTACAATGGTTCTCATTATCCATGGGAACAATTTCAGGCTCATATTAGATGAATATGGAATAGTTCTAATCTAGATATAAGTATTCATTTCTCCATGAGCAAATTAAAATTATTTCTCATGCACATTTTCAGGTGTGCTCTCCCAAAATGATTGCATCTCATTTTTAAAATTCGATTACATCTTTTGTACTATAAATTGCTTTTGGACATTCATCATTAATTTGGCTGTTGCTCTTGGTTGAATTTTAATCTTAATTCTTCTGTTTCCAATCCTCTACAAAGAAATTAAGATTTGCCCTGTGCATAGTCCTTCCTGATGTTTGTAAGTTCCAATTACAAAAAAGAGGAGATGCCAGGACCATGAGACTTCTAGGAAGACAAAGCCTGAGAATAGCATAAACAAATTCTTATTGCAAGTCCCATGAGAATACAACTCATTTTGCAAAGTCAGTGGATAGTTCCCTGCATAATTCTCAGCATGACCCCAGGAGCCTATCTATGTGCTACCTGATCACCCTACTTTCTCTATCCAAAGCAGTTGCTCACTGCCTCTAGTTTCACTTTCTCAGAGCTACTGATAAAATAGCTATTATAAGATTAAAACATCCCCCTGAAAACTGTCCTCTGTGAGAGCCAGAGGAGATCTTGTTAACTATATACATTGTGCCTGATTCAGCTCCAAAGCCTTTGTTATTTTAAGTGTGACCATGAATTCAGAATTCTCAAGGTCAAGATGTTGCCTTTTCAATGCTCCCTGTGATTAGGCTAAAAGAGTCAGAGCAGTTCATGACATTACAAACTTGCATGACAGTTCTGGAGATAATGATTCTAACATCAGGAATCTAGGAAGAATGGTAATGAAAAGATATCAAGAGTTATTGAGAAGAGTCTAGGAACATGGAATGAAACAGAATCGTAGAAATCCACAATGCCCACATTTCTAATAGCTTTGCCAAGACAGTAAAAATTTGAGAGGAGGCAAACATGATAAAAGGCATAAGCAATGCCGACTATTAAGAGAAAGCTTTTAAGTTATGAAGTTTGTAGGATGATAAGGAAAAACCTGGTATATCCCCCAAAGGACATTGCTGTGGGATGTTCTGTATGTCCTGTGGGAGCCTGTTCTCAGGTTCCTCGTGGCTTTACCCAGCAGGTCCACATAGAGGATGATTGGGACCACAGGCCTGAGTGCAGGTGTTTGAGATGGTCTGCACTGGCTGTGCTATGGGATGGTCTGTGTGTCAAGTTGCTCTGATTGGTCAATAAATAAAACTTAAATGGCCATGGCTAGGCAGGAAGTGTAGGTGGAACTAACAGAGAGGAGAAATAAAAGAACAGGAAGGTAGAAGGAGACACTGCCAGCCACCGCCAGGACAAGCACCATGAAAAGATGCCGGTAAGCCACGAGCCATGTGGCAAGGTATAGATTTATGGAAATGGATTAATTCAAGATATAAGAACAGTTAGCAAGAAGCCTGCCACAGCCATACGGTTTGTAAGCAATATAAGTCTCTGTGTTTACTTGGTTGGGTCTGAGTGGCTGGGGAACATGTGGGTGTCAAAGATTTGTCTTGACTGTGGGCCAGGCAGGAAAACTCTAGCTACAAAAGGCTGCCAATGTGTTGGCAACAGTTTCTACCTAAAACCTGAGAAAAGATTCTAAAATGGAGCTAAAAACAGCTTCCTAATTGTCTCTCTCAAATGAGCAGCAGCTGCTGGTTTTAGCTACTGGTGCATTCCCAGCATGTGTGCTCCATCTGTCGTATGGCATGAATGAGGACTCTGCAAGTGGCACATTAAGCTGCATGGTGGATTTAGAGTTTGCTAGTACAAAACAAAAAAGGTTTCTGGGCTACACGCTGCTTGGATAAAAGCATAGACCCACGATAGCTCCCAGAGCTGGTGGTAAACGGACCACCACCATGTGGGGAACCTGAGGTGGGCAGAGTCAGCAGCCATAGCACCGATTCAGTCTTACAAATGCTGCAGTTTAAAGCAATAGCTTCACAATAAGACCGATTCAGATGGAACAAGACTTTAAATGCTTTACAATGTGTGTAAAAATGTACATAGGCTAGGAAGAGAGAGAAAAAGAAACATAGACAGTTATATAAAGAAATAGAAAGTTTTAAAATAATAAAGTCTTTAAAGAGAAAGTAAAAGTAATATAAAAGTAAGCCATGTAAAGATGGATATCACACAGAGAGTCTGTATTATATTGTTTTTGGGATTTTTAACTGCAGAAAGACTTTTGATTGTAAAGACTGCTCACTTAAATCAATGAGTATATTTTAAAGGTATTTCAATTTCAAAATTTATGTCTAAGGATGTGTTGCTTTGAAAAGGAGACTCTGCTTTTGTTCCCACAGAAAGCCAGAGGCTATGGATTTGTTCCAGATTAAGATACATCAGGTTTGACCAGCCAAGACCCCCTGAAAGGTCTCTGATGACACCATGACCCAGATGATCCAACATCCAGAATGGTTTGAAGGCAACTGGCTCAGACAATACAGCCTCATGGACTATTCCATAATCCTTAAATTTTCTTTGTATCCCCATAAGATACAGCGCCCCCCTCCACCAGGAAGTAGTAAGAGAAGCTATGCCCAAATTTCCAAAATATATGTAATTTTACTTTGTTGAGGTTAAAACCTTCCTTTTGGAAAAAAAGGGGGGCAGAAGTGCTGTGGGATGTTCTGTATGCCCTGTGGGAGCCCATTCTCGGGTTCCTCATGGCTTTACCCAGCAGGTCCACATAGAGGATGATTAGGACCATAGGCCTGAGTGCAGGTGTTTGAGATGGTCTGCACTTGGCTGTGCTGTGGGATAGTCTGTATGTCAAGTTACTCTGATTGGTCAATAAATAAAACCTGATTGGCCATGGCTAGTCAGGAAGTATAGGTGGGACTAACAGAGAGGAGAAATAAAAAAACAGGAAGGTAGAAGGAGACACTGCCAACCACCGCCAGGACAAGCAGCATATAAAGTTGCCAGTAAGCCACAAGTCATGTGGCAAGGTATAGATTTATGGAAATGGATTATTTTAAGATATAAGAACAGTTAACAAGAAACCTGCCATGGCCATACAGTTTGTAAGCAATATAAGTCTCTGTGTTTACTTTGTTGGGTCTGAGCAGCTGGGGGACAGACTGGTGAGAGAGATTTGTCCTGACTGTGGGCCAGACAGGAAAACTCTAGCTACAGGACATAGAGAAGTACAGAATGAAGAATGAATTGATTCAGCCTTGGCTGATGAGTTAATTGTGAGAAATTTGACTAGAGGGAAAACCCTCTTTCTTTTTGCATGATGCCCTAACTGTAAATGTTGCCAAGTGGGCACACTGTTTGACCTGTAGGTGTGCCTAGTTTGAAAACTTTTCTTGTCACTTGCAATACTGCTTATGCTTCTAACTTTAGAGCTATGAACCAAGTAGGCCATGATTACCAGTGGGCAAGTTGGGGGACAGACAGAGAGTGAGGTAAAGAAACAAATGTGTAATTACTTTAACCATTATTAGAAACATAAGGAAATAAATCTGATTGTAAAACTGTTCATGCAAACTATTGAAACTGTATATTAAAAACTGCCCAGGATATCCAGGGCCACTTGTTTGAATCAGGTGGTCATAGTTTCTTCAATGCACTGATTTCACACATCTGTCCCAGGTTATTGGACTCTTCTGGAACAAGACTCCAGACATATACATCCTCGGGGTATCCTTAAGCCTCATTATAGCTACCTTATTTCCATATGTTTTATTTCCAGTTCCTTCTTTAAAGAACTATGTTCTTCCTTAAAGGAGACTATTTTTCCTGTTCTGAACATTTCTTTCTCCATCTCTCCCTTGGCACCTTGAACAGTAACAACTCTTTCCCTGAAAGATAGCCCTAAAGGAGGAGGTTTTAAAGATAGTTCCAACTCAGGTGTCTCAGGGCTCTATTTCCAGAACTGAATGGTGTTTTCAGTCATAGGGACTTACATTCTGCCTCTTACAAGAATCTTTCATACAAGTCTATCCAACAACTCTACAAAGTGCTTCTCAATGCAGATTTTGGAGTTTTTGTAATTTGACCTTAGTATTTTAAGGGGACCATTGTCAGTGAAAGGAAATATTTATTTAAATTATTTGTGTGTGTGTGTGTATTTGCTGATTTACATGTGTTATAGTTGTTTTTGTCTAGACATTTAATAGTATGATTCTATATGGGCTTTTCAGACATCTTTATGGTTATTTTTATTCTCCTTCCTAGCACATACAAAGACACACACATATAGAAAGAGACACACACATGGAGACACAAACACATACACAATCAGAAGGAGAAAATGTCACATACTATCACAAACACAAACATACACACAGAGATGCACACAGAGAGACACAAATATACAAACACAAGAAAAGGAGATATAAAGAGAAAGAGAAAGAATCTTTGATATGAGTGACATTTGTGTGTACAGTATATATCCCTTGCCTGTTGCTAGCTCTTAATCTCAATCTTGTTACTTAGAAAAACAAGTCTCAACAATAAAAAACTTTAATAAAGTAAACACGTCAAAACAATATAGATTAATGTTTCAGAAAAATTAATGCATTAGTTTTTACTAAAAATTAAATGTTAACTTTGATTGTGTCATATTTTCTGTGATGAGTTTTAATGACATTTAACAATGAATACATGTTTTTTTAAAAATAGTTGTCAATTCTTTTGTTTTCCACTTTCCATAATTTAGACTGTTATATGACCACTAGTTAAAATTCTCCAGTGAAGTACTGCAGCACTCAGACTTACTTAGATTTTTCTATATTAGTCTCTGTTGTAGATTTTAGAAACTGTCTTCCATAGTGCATTTTGCACAACTCAGCTCAGCCTCCATGCCTCTACTTCAAAAGTACTGCTTGTTAACATCATACTGTCTACCACTAGGCCAAACATTCATATTCTATGTGTAGGTCTCAGTTGTTTAACAAGGTATTTGAAATCTGTCTTCTCTCTGTTAGTTCTCCACAGAAAAAGGGCTTTCTTTCCTTCTATGTACAAAATATTATTAAAAGGGAACTGAAAGGAGCTTCTATAATAAATCTGAATCACAGAAATTACTTCACACTTTAAGAAAAAATAGTCACTGACTAAGCCAAATCTCAAAGTCAGAATCCAGTTTGAAAGGTTTATATTTTTTTATTATAGATTTACTATTCATTTTATGTATCAACCACAGATTCCCCTGTCCTCCCTCCTCCCACCCCCAGCCTTCACCCACAAATCACCCCCCATTCCCACCTCCTCCAAGGCAAGGTCTCCCATGGGGAGTCAGCAGAGCCTGATATATTCAGTTGAGGCAGGTCCAAGCCCCTCCTCCCTGCACCAAGTCTGCACAAAGTGTCTCACCATAGGCACTAGGCTCCAAAGCGCCAGCTCATGCACTAAGGACCAGTCCTGATCCCACTGCCGGGGGAGGCAGGGAGGCTAAATAGTTCCAGCTAAAACAACTGTCTCACTTATCCAGAGGGCCTAGTCCAGTATCATGGGGGCTCCACAGTTCATGTGTTTTCACAAATTTGGCTAGCTGGCTCTGCACTTTTTCCAGTCATGGTCTCGATATCTCTTGGTCATAGAACCCCTCTTTGCTCTTGTCAATTGGACTCCTGGAGCTACACCTAAAACCTGGGCTTGGATCTCTGCATCTGCTTCCATCAGTCACTGGATGAGACTTCTATGGTGACAGTTAGGGTATTCAGCCATCCGATCACCAGAGTAGGTCAGCTCAGTTACATTCTCGACCATTGCCAGTAGTTTATGGGTGGGTCATCTTTGGGGATTCCTGGGAACCTCCCTAGACCTCTGCTTGTCTCTATTGCTATGGTACCTTCATTTATGTTAGTATCTCTTTCCTTGTTCTCTGATTCTGTTCCTGTTCCAGCTTGAACCTCCCGCTCCCCTAAGCTCTCATTCGACCGTCCCTTGCCGTCCATTACCCTCCATCACCCCAGTTTTCTCATGTAGATCTCATCCATTTCTCCTTTGCTGGGTGATCCATGTGTCTATCCTAGGGTTCTCCTTACTAGCTAGCCTCCCTGGAGCTGTGGGTTGCATCCTGGATATCCTTTGCTTTACATCGAGTATCACTTATGAGTGAGTACATACCATGTTTGTCATTCTGAGTCTGGGTAAAATCACTCAGGGTTATATTTTCTATTTTTTTTTTTTTGTTTTTGAGACAGGGTTTCTCTGTGTAGCTTTGCGCCTTTCCTGGAACTCACTCTGTAGCCCAGGCTGGCCTCGAACTCATGGAGATATGTCCTGCTCTAGTATCTGTCCATTTGCCTGCAAACCTCATGATGTCACTGTTTTTCTCTGCTGAGTAGTACTCCATTGTGCATATGTACCACATTTTCTTCATCCATTCTTCAGTAGAAGGGCATCTAGGTTGTTTCCAGGTTCTGGCTATTACAAATAATGCTGCTGTGAACATAGTTGAGCATGTGTCCTTGTGGTATGATTGAGCATTCCTTGGGTATATGCCCAAGAGTGGTATAACTGGGTCTTGAGGGAGATTAATTTCCAATTTTCTGCGAAAACACAATACTGATTTCCAAAGTGGCTGTACAAGTTTGCATTCCCACCAACAGTGGAGGAGTGTTTCCCTTGCTCCACATCCACTCCAACATAAGCTGTCTTCACTGTTTTTGATCTTAGCCATTCTGACAGGCATAAGGTGGTATCTCAGAATCATTTTGATTTGCATTGCCCTGATGAATAAGGATGTTGAGCATTTCCTTAAATGTCTTTCAACCATTTGAGCTTCCTCTGTTGAGAATTCTCTCTTTAGCTCTATAGCCCATTTCTCAATTATACTGTTAGGTATTTTGATGTCTAGTTTCTTGAGTTCTTTATATATTCTGGATATCAGCACTCTGTCAGATGTGGAGTTGTTGAAGATCTTTCCCCATTCTGTAGACTGTCGTTTTGCCCTATTGACCATGTCCTTTGCCATACAAGAGCTTCTCAGTTTCAGGAGGTCCCATTTATTAATTGTTTCTCTCAGTGTCTGTGCTACTTGTGTTATATTTAGGAAGTGATCTCCAGTGCCAATGTGTTCAAGACTACTTCCTACTTTCTCTTATATCAGGTTCAGAGTAACTGGATTTATGTTGAGGGCTTTGATGCATTTGGACTTAAGTTTTGTGCATGGAGACAGATACAGATCTATTTGCAGCCTTCTACACATTGATATCCAGTTATGCCACCACCATTTGTTGTAGATGCTTTCATTTTTCCATGGTACAGTTTTGGCTTCTTTGTAAAAAAAAAAAAATCAGGTGTTCATACATGTGCAAATTAATGTCAGGGTCTTCAATTCAATTCCATTGGTCCACATGGTTTTGATGCAAGTACCAAGCTGGTTTTATTACTGTAGCTCTATAGTAGAGCTTGAAGTCAGGGATTGTGATGACTCCAATGGTTGCTTTATTGTACAGGATTCTTTTAGCTATCCTAGTTTTTTGTTTTCTTTTGTTTTTCCATAGGAAGTTGAATATTGTTCTTTCCAAGTCTGTGGAGAATTGTGTTGGGATTTTGATGAGGATTGCATTGAATATATAGATTGCTTTTGTTGGTAAGATTGCCATTTTTACTATGTTAATCCTACCTATCCATGAGTATGGCAGATCCTTTCATTTTCTGATATCTTCTTCAGTTTCTGTCTTCAGAGACTTAAAGTTCTTGTCATACAGATGTTTTACTTGCTTAGAGTTACTGCAAGGTATTTTATATTATTTGTGGCTATTGTAAATGGTGATGTTTCTCTTATTTCTTTTTCAGCCCATTTGTCATTTGTATATAGGAAGGCTACAGATTTTTTTGAGTTAATCTTGTATTCTGCCATGTTCTGAAGATGTTTATCAGCTGTAAGTGTACCTTGGTACAATTGTTTAGGTCACTTATGTATACTATCTGCAAATAGTTAAAGTTTGAATTCTTCCTTTCCAATTTGTATCCTCTTGATCTCCTTTTATTGTCTTATTGCTCTAGCTAGAACTTCAAGTACTATATTGAATAAATACTTGGAGAGTGCCCAGCCTTGTCTTGTTCCTGATTTTAGAGGAATCGCTTTGAGTTTCTCTCCATTTAATTTGATGTTGGCTGTTGGCTTGCTGTAAATTGCCTTTATTATGTTTAGGCATGTTCTCTGTATTCCTGAACTCTCCAAAAATTTAAGGGATGTTGGATTTTGTGAAAGGCCTTTCCAGCATCTAATGAAATGATCATGTTTGTTTTTTCGTTCAGTTTGTTTATATGGTGTATTACATTGACAAACAAACTTGAATCTCTGAAATGAAGTCTACTTGATCATGGTGGATAATTTTTTTATGTGTACTTGGAGTCTGTTTGCCAATATTTTATTGAGTATTTTTGCATCAGTGTTCATGAGGGAAATTGGTCTGTATTTCTCTTTCTTTGTTGCATCTTTCTTTGGTCTGGGAATCAGAATAACTATAACCTCGTAAAGGAGTTTGGTAACGTTCCTTCTGTTTCTATTGTGTGGAAGAATTTGAAGAGTATTGGTATTAATTCTTCTTTGCAAATCTGGTATAATTCTGTGTTTCAACCATCTGGTCCTGGGATTTTTTTAGTTCAGAGATTTTTAATGACTTTGTATTTCCATAGGGATTATTGGTCTATTTAAATAGTTTATCTGGTATTGATTTAACTTAATTAGGTGGTACCTATCCAGAAAATTGTCCACTTCTTTTAGATTTTATAATTTTGAGGAGTACAGGCTTTTGAAGTATGCCCTGATGATTTTCTGGACTTACTTGTTGTCAGTTCTTATGTCTGATTTTGTTAATTTGGATGCTCTCTTTCTGTCTTTTGGTTAGTTTGGATAAGGGCTTATCTATCTTGTTGATTTTCTCAAAGAACCAACTCTTTGTTTCATTGATTCTTTGTATTGTTCTATTTGTTTCTATTTTATTGATTTCAGCTATCGATTTGATTATTCCCATTTATTCCTCCTGGGTGACTTTGCTTCTTCTTGTTTTAGAGCTTTCAAGTGTGCTGTTAATTCACTAGTGTGAGATTTCTCCATTTTCTTTATGTGGGCATTTAGTGTTATGAATTTTTCTCTTAGCACTGCTTTGATATTTTGGGTATGTAGGATATTCGTTTTCGTTGATCTCTAGAGAGTCTTTAATTTCTTTCTTTATTTCTTCCTTGACCAAGTGGTGACGCAGTTGAGCACTATTTAGTTTCCATGAGATTGTAGGCTTTCTGTAATTTTTGTTGTTGTTGACATCTACTTTAAACCATGGTGATCTGATAGACTACAGGAGGTTAATACAATTTTTTGTATCTGTTGAGATTTGCTTTGTGGCCAAGTATGTGGTCGATTTTAGAGAAGGTTCCATGGGGTGCTGAAAAGAAGGTATGTTCTTTTTTTGTTAGGGTGGAATGCTCTGTAGAGATCCATTAAGTCCATTTGAGTCATAACATCAGTTAAGTCTTTTGTTTCTCTGTTAAATTTGATATGGCAGATCTGTCCAGTGGTGAAAGTGGGGTGTTGAAGTCTCCCACTGTTGATGTGTGGAGTTTGATGTGTAATTTAAGCTTTATTAATGTTTCATTTACACATGTGGGTGCCCTTGTGTTTGGAGCATAAATGTTCAGAATTGAAACTTCATCTTGGTAGATCCATCCTGTGATGAGTATGAGTAATGTCCTTCTCTATCTCTTTTGATTGATTTTAGTTTGAAGTCTATTTTGTTAAATATTAGGATAGCTACACCAGCTTGCTTCTTGATATCATTTGATTTGAAAGACTTTTCTCAACCTTTCACACAGAGGTAGTGTCTATCTTGGATGTTGAGGTATGTTTCTTGTATGCAGCAGAAAGATGTGTCCTGCTTTCGCATCCATTCTGGAAGCCTGTGTCTTTTTATAGGTGAATTAAGTCCATTGATATTAAGAGATATTAATGACCAGTGATTGTAGAAGAATTACTAAACAGTCTTATTAAATAAGAAACACAGAGCCAAATACAGAGTTAAAAGCCCAAGAGTTCAGAGCACTAGCCAAGACTACCTTAGCTTACCACTCACTGCCATCAATTTCCCTGACAGATAATTTCTTCCTGTCTGACTTGTCTTTTTATTGCCTTTCTGTTATGCCTTCTCATTGGCTCTAAACACAACCACATGACTTTCTCATTACTGCCTGTCTATACAGACCTCCTGGCCTATATGGTTGGTACTGGGATTAAAGACTCGTGTCACCACACTTGGCTGTGTCCTTGACCACACAGAGGCTCTGCCTGCCATATGATTGGATTAAGGGCATGGGCTACCCCCTCCTGATATCTGTTCCTGGCTCACTAATGACCTCTGAACTCTAGGCAAATTTTAATTATTAACATACAAATAAAATTACATTTCAGCACAATTAAAATATCACCACATCTCCCCCTATTATTCTAATAAAAAGAAAAAAGGAAAAAAGTTATGACTAATATATGAAAAACTATATATAAATATAATAACTATATAAAATATATATAAGCAATAAATACCTAAACAATGTCTAGTCCATTTGCATTTGACAAAATCAGAGAAAATATTTCATTATCGATCCTATTTTGGTAAGTCCAAAAAGTACCTGATTTACTTTCTATCCTAACTTATATTGCTAACAGAGCTATCTTATAATGTCTTTCAAATTTTTAGAGTTACACCTCTTTAGTGAGTTTCTTTTCTGAAATTTTTAACAAGGAAAACTATAACTATAACTATATATTCTTCAACTCACTATAACTAAAACTATCTAATCTTCATCTCCCTCAGAGACCCAAGAAGGATAATATTACATAAAAAAACAGGAAATGCATGGAAACGGCTTCCATAAGATGTGAGTTGATATAAACAGCCAGCTGCCTGGACAATCACCCAAGGCTTCTCTGCAAGATTTGGGCATCATCTTAATTCCTATAGGCTTGGCATTTCTGAAAGATTCATTTGTAAAATGGGATGTACACAAGGCATACAGTTTGACCTCACATTCGGTGAGAGCAGTCCATGTACCAAAAACACCTGAATTCCACTAGTGTCCTGTCATGTCAGGATTTTAAATTTTGGAAATTATTGATGTTTTTGGAAGTCAGCTGTTCATTCTTCTTGGCTTGTGGGTGGCTTAATTTTGGCATCCCATTCTTTCTGCATCCCATTCTTCTCAGTTTGTGGGTGGTTTCATCTCTTTTATTAAATGCCAGTCTATCATTGAGAAGTTAGACTCCATCAGCTTAGTTACTTGTTCTAGAATAGCTGTTTCAGCTGCTGATCTACTGCACATCAAAAAACATTGGTCCACTGCCTATTCAGCTGCCTTTGAAGAAAGGGGCACTGTACCTTTTCCGGATTGCAACGACCACTTCAGGGATGGTGCAATATTGTCCTGGCCTCAGAGAATGCCTGTTGCTAAAGGCACAACCATACTTGTCTTGGCAAGAATCAGTAGTCCATTGTTTCATGTCCTGTCTGACCATTATGTCCTGTTTGTCAGCAGTCGATCCCGGGACACTTTGTTGTCCAGTGGCTAACTTTTACCACAATGAAAGTTAACTCCATATGCAATTTCTTCAGTGTCCATGTCTTCTTTGAAGTAGATTGGTGCTGCCAGAAGCTGACATGTCTCATAATCATAAAAAAAAAATAAAAATTTCTAAGTTATTAAAACATTTTAAATGCCATATTCTGAAGATCTCTGAAATGTTTGAAGATGACCTGTCTATCTAAAATATATCTGTTTGACCTTGAAAACATAACTAATATGATTATGAGTTTGATTGCAATGTCTATTAACTTTCATTTCTTTATATCCTAGTAGTTGGTAATAATAACATTCAAAGGTTAGCAAATTGCATTACATTGTTAAATAACTGTATACATACAATATCTTGAACAAGATTATAAATATGCACACAGCATTTTCTAACAATCTCCATCTCAATGTATATAATTTGTATACAATATACAAAAATCCAATCCAATGTAAACTATTTAAAACTAGCATTGTCTTCTAAAAGTAGATTCAATAATCTATCTTTTTATCTATATTGTATCTATATCTTCTCCTTACTATTCAGAGTAGACTCAATAATCTACCTTGTATTCTATCATTTCAATGTATCTTCTTTTTTTGAACAAGAACCTTAAATCTATCTCCTTTGCTTAGCCCTTTTCCTAACAACAACTTGTAACGAACCCTCCTAAACAGTAAAAATAATCCCACCCCAAAACCCATTGAAAGACCAAAAACACCCACCCCACACCTCTTTGGGAATGTGAGCATCATTTTCTTAAAATTACTTCCTGCTGGTTATGAGCGAAGGCATCTTTATTCTGAAAAGAAAATTTTTGAGTTAATTCTTAAATTCTAGGAAAGGTAGCTATAGCATTTGTTGTCCAGTCTCTGCATAATGCCAATGTTCAGGGCTTATCTCAAGTTCTTGTTCATGTAGTCTGTGAAGCTGGATCATCTCAGCTAGCCATCTCAAAATTGCTCTGAGCAGTTTGTTTATCCAAAGCTGATCTGTAGGTGATGTTTGTCAGTTTAGTGGTATTATTATTGTCCACGTGGAATTGTTGCTATGGGGCCCCATTATCTTTCTGGAGAGTTCAAATTTGAGGTTAAACGTAGTTGTGATTTCCTGCAGAAAACTGATATAGACTGAAACACAAAGACATATATAGGCACCTAATTGAAGCCTTTTTTCCAGAATTAGTACTCTATAGAAAGTGCTATACTTATAGATTTCATTTCACCTGTGCAAAAAAAAAAAAAAAACATGTTAGGCATAACTACACATTGGTTCCATTCTATTACTTCATAGAACCTAAGTGGCTAAGTTGAATATAGCAGCTAGCTTCTAATCTGAGTATTTCCACACACTTTTTTTTTTTTTTTTTTTTTTTTTTTTGGTTTTTCGAGACAGGGTTTCTCTGTGTAGCTTTGCGCCTTTCCTGGAGCTCACTTGGTAGCCCAGGCTGGCCTCGAACTCACAGAGATCCGCCTGGCTCTGCCTCCCGAGTGCTGGGATTAAAGGCGTGCGCCACCAACGCCCGGCTTCCACACACTTTAATGTTAATCTTCAGAACAAAACAGCAAGTTTTGAAAACAATTGCATACTGTTTATAACAGGGGTCGGCACTTTTATTATCTTGACAAAGGTTATAAGTGAGTCTATATTTGTGTCTCCTAGATGGCTATGTTAAGCCTCTAAACTTTAATACCTGTGAATTTTATTAAAAATTTGTAATTTTATGAGGTTATTGGTGTAAATAAGGTCATTATTGTTGGAGCTGATGTGACTGGAAAGACTGATGTCCAAGATGGGGACATGGAAGCCAGATCTGCTGAGACTTCATGATCTGATTCTCACACAAATCTAGTCTATTTTATTCAGAGGTTCATAGTACATATAGGGCCAAGGACACCTTCAGCTTAAATTTCTCTGTTTCAGGTTTATGTGAGAATGTGGTGATATATTGTTTCCCCCAGTATATTTTATCTCCCAGTAAAATTTATCTAAGGATCAGAGGAAACAGCTAGCCACTATATTAGCATAGAAATCAGGCAATGATAGCACACACCTTTAATCCTATCATTTGGGAAGCAGGGATCTGTCTGGATTTCTGTGAGTTAAAGGCCACACTGGGAACAGAGCCAGGCATGGTGATACATGCCTTTAATCCCAGCATTATCCATTGAGGTTTGAGGTCTGTACAGACAGACAGGAAATGACAGAGTTGGACAGGAAGAAGAAGTGATGTAGCTGGGCTCAGAGAGCAAATAAAAGAATGGAGAAGAAAGGTATTCAGGTGTGGGCAGACAGGAAGTAGCTTGCTTTGGAAGCTGTAGAATTGGTAAGGTGAGGATAGCTGTGGCTTTTACTATTCCTCTGATCTCTCTCAGGCTTTATCCCCAATTTCTGGCTCTTGGTTTTGTCTTTAATGAGACCATTTAGCAATTTTTCTACAATTGGTGCTCCAATGATTGTGGCAAGAATTCAATAAAAACCTACTTGTGGCCTTACAGGTCCCTGGCTCAGACCTGAGCTGCATGGCTCATTCCATACCTGCACACAGCTGGATCTCCACTCTACCTTGGCTGGAAGAGTTTTTTTTACTATTTTTCTCCTGGCGGGTGGTGAGCTCTCTCTGGATTCTCATCTCAGACTGCCATCACACTATGTAGCTGCTTTGAAATTCCCTCAGATTTCTACTGTTCTATGCAGTCAACAGTCTTGGTAAGTCAATAGAGATATGTTAAAGGGAGAAATTAGTTAAAAGAGAATTTTCCCATATTAAAAACTGTGAAACATTTCCACAATGGATGGAATTTAGTCTCTGTTTGATAAATCATTGGTCATTCTGAAAGTGGAATTATTAGATAAGAGGATAATTATTGTTGATAGAATGTATGTAACATAAATTATGGATATTATTTTTTGATATTTTTATTTTAGCATTAAAAAGGTTGGCCAATTTGATTGTGAAGATAAAAGCTTTAGAAAAACCTGTAAAAATGAATTATAAAGTCAGACTCAGACAAAAGAAAATGAATTATAAAGTCAGACTCAGACAAAAGAATTTAAAGGTGAACCTATCTCAGGATTGAATTATATGGTTATAGAGAAAGAGCCTGTTTTCAAGCAACCAAACTTAATCTACCCAGTAACATTACAGGAACTTCCAAATGGCAAATGTGTATGAGCTAAGTGGACTCCAACTTTTGAGACTGCAAGTAAAGCATTCAAGGGGGTAATTGGGCCATTAAAGGCAAGCAAGACCATCCAATTAAAAATTAACTTATACCACTAACAAGTGCTTTTCATTTAATCAGATATAACTTGCCAAAAGGGAAAATTTCCAAAGTTAAGCTTGGAGAAGATTTTTTGGGTTTTGTTGTTGTTGTTGTTGTTGTTGTTTGACGATTCCAGATGGACAATAATAATAATAACACTAAGATGCAAAAATACCCAAAGATCAGCTTTGGACTACAAACTCCTCAGGACAATTTTCAGACGGCAAGCTGAGGTGATCCAGCTTCACAGATTAATCAAGCAAGGATTTGATAGAAGCCCTGTACTTTTGCATTATGCAGAGGCTGGACAACATATGACACAGCTACCTCTCCCAGGACTTGACAATTAATCCAAAACTTTTGTTTTCAGGATCCCCTAAAGATGCCATCACACCTATAGTGCAGGAAGCAATTTTCAGAACACAATGTCCATATTCCAAAGATGTAGGGCAGGTAGTGTCTTGTCTTTCAGTGTGTTTTGGATAATTGTCATTGTCTAGAATGGTTGGTTACAAGTTGTTATTGTTATTGATCAGGAAAAATACTAAACAATGGAGGTTAGATGTAAGGTTCTTATTTTTAAAAAAAAGAAAAAGAAAAAAGAGGATACAGATAAGAGGTAGACCAGTGAATCTACTCTGAAAAAAGTTATACAAATAATAGAATAAAGGTAAGATTATTGTATTTACTCCAAAAACAAAAAAGTGAGGATATAGATATGATATAGATAAAAAGGTAGAATCTACTTTAAAAGGTAACTACTAGTTTGAAATATTTTACATTGGATTAGATGTTTGTGTATATATACATATTATTTTACATTGGATTAGATGTTTGTATATATACATATTATGTACATTGCTTCAAATCTGAGGTTGAATTCTATAGATATGATAAGATAAAGAGGTAGATTTTTGAATCTTATTTTAGAAAGCAACTACAAGTTTTATATATTTTACATTGGATTGGATTTTTGTATATCCTACAAAAGTTATGTATATTGATGCCAATTTGAGATTGATATATTGTACATATATTTCTAACCTTCTTGAGGATAGTGTAACTATACAGTTCATTTAACAATGTAATGCAATTTGATAATACTTGAAAGTAATTATTACCAATGATTGGGATATAAAGAAATAAAAGTTAGTAGTTAGATGTTACAATTGAGCTTGTAGTCATATTTGGTATGTTTTCATGGTCAAAAAGAGATGTATATTCAATAGGCAGGTCATCTTCAAACCCTTAAGAGATCTACATAATATGGTATTTAAAATAATTTTATAACATATATTTTTTTCTTTTTTCTGATAATGAGACATATCTGCTCCTGGCAACACCAACTACTTTAAAGAAGATATGGGCATTGAAGAACCTCCACATGGAGTTTACTTTCACTGTGGCAAAAGTTAACAGCTAAACAAGAAAGTGCCCTCACATCGATTGCTGACAGCAATTCAATATGAAAAGGCAGGACACAAAACAAAGGACAGTCAATCCTTAGGAAGACAAGTGTGGTTGCACTTTTTGCAACAGGTGTCCTCGGAGATCAGGGCAATATGGCACCATCGCTGAAGTGGCTTTGCAATCCAGAAAAGGTACAGTGTCCCTTTCTTCCAAGGCAGCTGAACAGGCAGTGGGCAGATGGATCCTGGTGTATAGTGGAACAGTAGCTGGAACAGTTATTCTTCTAAGAATCTATACTGATGAAGTCTGGCCTCTCAATGGTAGACTGGCATTTAATAAAGGAGATGAAGCCACCCACAATTTGAAAAGAACAGTAAGCCAAATTCCAAAAATACCTGCAATTACCAGTATTTAAAATCCTGAATCATGACAGGACACTGGCAGAATTCATGGTTATCTGGTACATGGAACACTTGCACTGATTGTATGGTCAAGTTGTAGGCACTGCGTACATCTTGCTTCACAAATGAATCTGTCAGATATTCTAAGCCTGTTAGACAAATATGATGCCACAGTATTGCAGAGAGACCTCAGGTGACTGTCTAGGAAGCTGGCTGTTTCTGTCATAACTCACATTTTTTGGGAGTCACTTGTTTGCACTTCCTGTTTTACTAGGTAATATTTCCTTCTCAGGTCTCTGAGAGAGTTGAAGATTAGATAGTTGTAGTTACAGGTTTCCTTGATAACAATTTCACAAAATAAACTCACTATGAGATGTAAAATGTGTAAGTTTGAAAGACATAAAAGATATTTTCTGTTGGGAATATAAGTTAGGATGGAAAGTAATTTGAGCATTTTGGACTCACTAAAATAGGATAGATAATGAAGTTTCTCTCTGAATTTGTCAAATGCAAATGGACTAGGCATTGTTAATGTATTTATTGCTTGTATATATTGTATATAGTTATTGTTGTTATTGTATAGTTATTCTTATATTAGATATAAATTTTTTATTTTTTTTATTTTTTATTATACAACAAAAGGGGGAAAGTGGTGATATATTGTGGCCCTCAATGTATTGCATTCTTATTTTTATTTTATTGTCTGATACTTGGGATTTTATATATTATCACTAGGACTTATCATCTCTTCTTGTGATCTGTCACATGTATGTTTAACTTACAATTCACGTCAGTATGATAGAAATCAGAACACCTTGCATTTTCATTAGATTTGAGAGAAAAATGTGGAAAATTGATATGAGAGAGATCATAGAAATTGGGGTGCAGAACTATGAACTTGAGTCAGACTGCATCTGAGTTCACATTAATTTGTATATTAATTATCTTATAAAATAATGAGTTCACTTATAATACTTATGCAGGAGGTTGGATTTTATTGGTTCTACTCTCCATTTTCTAATCATTTAGACATCCTTGGAGTACCCTTCTGCCTCATTCTACTTACATCCTTCCATTTTAAATGTGTCCTGTTTGCAGTTCTTTCGGTAAAGCTGTGTGTTCTTCCCTAAGGGAGACTATTTCTTCTGCAGTCAGAATTCCTTACTTACCATTTTACCCTTTGAACTTTACATAACAACTTCTCTTATACTGGAGCAAAACTTTAGGGAGATTTCAGAATAGTTTTAACTCAAGGTCTCTGGGTGTTATTTCTACAACAAATGTTCTTTCTAGCAGGAGGAACATAAATTCTAGTATTTAGAAGATTCTTGGACAACAACTCAGATTTGTTTCCTATGTCAGGTGTTTATAATTTTTAGGTGCTCTATTGCTCTTATGAGGATCATTAAGTTAGATGAGAAATTACCATATGCATTTTTTATATATATTTATTCATAGACTTATGTAGATGTAACCAACTGTCTTATTAAATAAGAAACACAGAACCAATGCAAAGAAGAAAGCCAAGAGGTCAGAGCTAAGAGCTAAAACTTTACCCCTCCTCCTGCGGTGGTCCTACATCTCTGAACCAGAGCTACTTCCTGTGTGTCTGTGTTTTTATAGTGTTTCTGTTCTGCCTTCTATTGGTTGTAAACCCAATCACAGGCCTCGTCACGGCCTGTCTGTAGAGACCTCCAGGTTTTCTATGATTGGTATTGAGATTAAAGGCATGTGTATCCAATACTGGCTGTATCCCTGAACACACAGAGACTTACCTAGCTCTGCCTACCAAGTGCTGGGATTACAAGTGTACGCCACCACTGCCCTGCTTTCCTATGGCTTGCTAATAGCTCTGACCCCCCGCATACAAATAATATTTTAAAACAAATAAAATATCACCATACCACTGAGTTTGTTTTCTGTTGGCAATCTAACCCTAGTTTTACAGTCTATATTTAGAAGTAGTTTTGGTTTCACCAGTGAGACTCTCATAGAGAAAACTAGACTTTCATTGATAATTGGTTAGTAATTAGAAATAGATACTGTGCTAGGAATAGAGGAATGTGTACATTCCCCTTTTAGCTGAAGGACCTCATCTGGGACAGACAAGAGCAGGCCCTGTTGATGTTGCTTTCATCTCTGTTAGATCATATGTGCATCTGTCTTGTTGATGTCAATGGCTTTTTCTCTTAGTGTCCTGTATTCCTTCTGCCTCCTACATTCTTTCTGCCTCATCTGCCACAGAGTTCCATGTGCCCTGAGCAGAGGGACTAGAGGGAGGCACACAGTTTAGGGCTAAGAATCCCAACAATGTCTATCACTTTTAGCATAATGCCTGGCTGTGGAACTCTATATTTTCTCTCATCTGCTGCAGGAGGAAGCCTCCCTGATAATAATTAAGGAAGGCACTGTTATATATCAGAATGTCACTAGG
Organism: Peromyscus maniculatus bairdii; assembly: GCF_049852395.1. Classification (NCBI taxonomy): domain Eukaryota; kingdom Metazoa; phylum Chordata; class Mammalia; order Rodentia; family Cricetidae; genus Peromyscus; species Peromyscus maniculatus. Next base: position 39,329,294 of record NC_134874.1, on the reverse strand, counting down.
AGTCATTTTATTGTTATATTCCTCTGGTAGAACTGTAGTACTTGGTATTATTCTAGGTCCTTTTGCTGTCTAACTTCAGGTGCATGGTCATGAAACAGTGTCAGGTATGTTTTCCAATTCATGGTGTGGACCTTAAGTCAAATCAGATATTGGTTGGTTGCTGCATGAATCTCTATGACACTATAGCACTACCATGTCTTGCAAGCCGGACACCTGTGTGAGAATGTGTGTGTGTGTGTGTGTGTGTGTGTGTGTGTGTGTGTGTGTGTGTGTGTGTGTGTGTTAAGTTTAGCATGTATTGAATATACTTTAGATTGTTCTGTCATTGTTTGTTTTTATTTGTTTTGTTCTACTCCAGTTGAATGTTTTTCTTAGTGTGTTTTCAAAATGGAGAAAAAAGAGGTCATCAAGTGGGGTGGGTGGGCATTTAAGGAGGATCTTCGGTTACAAACCATGATCACCACATATTGTACAAGAAAATATATTTTGAAAAGTTACCCATTCCAAAAAAAAAAAAGAGGCTAGTCGGTGGTGGCACATGCCTTTAATCCTAGCACTTAGCACTTGCGAGGCAGAACCAGGTAGATCTCTGTGAGTTTGAGGCCAGCCTGGCCTACCAAGTGAGTCACAGGAAAGGCACAAAACTACACACAGAACCCTGTCTCAGAAAAAAAAAGGTACCTTGATGACCAAGTTTTCAATGATGGAATCTGGTTTGTTTAAATATAGTGATTCACATAATTTAACCTCCATTTTATTCTTGAAATTTTACAACTTGTAAACTATAAAAAGACTGATTACTGGTAAATGACAAGATAAAGGCATACAGCTTGTGATGTCTTTCACGTTTATATACATATACATTAGACTAGAAATAAGAAGAGTCATAAATGTTGTTCCCAAAGAATTATTTTTCAATTATGACATGTTGATAAAATGTAGAGGAATGGGTCCTTATAAATGTACAGTAGTCACACAATACAGAGTTTCAGCTGAAAGAATATAGGGCAGTTTATAAAAATTGAAGAACTGTGAAGGTCTGAGTACAGAAAATCGTTAGGTATGTGTGTCAAATTAGATGTGAAGACAGGTTGTACAGAACCATTTATAACAGAGAGTTGAACAATGTTTGTAGATTTAACATAAACTTTATGTAATTTGACTTCTTGGGTAAGTACTTGATTAACTCAAATCTGACATTAGCCTATAATTAAAAAATGTATTGGTCTGTGTTCTACTCACTACACGGCTCATTATGAAATTAAAAAAGGTAGTAATTCCTTCCTGTCAAAAGTGTATTAATTTTTTAATATGTGCTTTTCTTCATAGTAGCAGCATACATGAACTGTAAGCTTGATGAATCCAGGAAACCTATCAAGGGCATAAAAATACATGGAAATGTATGATATCATGTGGTGTTATAATGTGAAAGTTATACTGTGTTGATGAGGTGAAGAATCCATACACATCTCAATCATCTCTCATATAATATAGAGAGCACAATAATTTTTATGAATTCAACTTTCTAATTTAGAGAAATTTGTAAATAATATTAGAATTGAGAGAAGAAAGATGGATTTAATCAATAAAAGGAATCAATACATATAAAATCTTAAATCACTATTTTATCTGTGACAACTGAAACCTTGGTGATAAACAAGATGGAAGACTTCTCTATAATTAAGAAAAACATGGACTATGCCGCAAAATTGACTTTTCCCTTAAAATGTCCTTTGTGCCTAACATGATGAAGCACATTTCTATGTGGTCTGAACAAAATAATATGGCACTTGGGGACAAAGATGCAACCTAGGAGACCTGCACTGGAAGCCAAAATAGAGAAGACTTCCATGGCCACAGTGATTTTCCCCTTGGTGCTGTGGTAGACAGGGAGGAAGGTGACCCACACACTGAAGAACACCAACATGCTGAAACTGATGAACTTGGCTTCATTGAATGTGTCAGGCAGGTTCCTGGACAGGTAAGCCATAGTGTAGCTCCCAAGTGCCATGGAGCAGAGGTATGCCAGGACAGAATGGAAGGCAAGAGTGGAGCCCTTGTTGCATAGAATAATTATGTGTCCATGTTCAGTGTAAGCATCTGAGTCAATAAATGGAGGAGAGGTGCTCAGCCAAATTCCACAGAGCACAAGTTGAATAAGGGTGCAGACAGGAATGATAAGATTAGTAGCCCTTGATATCATTATCCACCTTATCAGTCTCCCTGGCATGGAGATCTTGAAAGCAAGAACCACAGTAACAGTTTTGGCCAAGACTGTGGAGTGAGCCACTGTGAATAAAACTGCAAATGTGTATTGCTGCAGGATACAGGTTGCTGTGTTGGGATGGCCAATGAATAGCAATGGACAGAGAAAACAGAAGATCAGAGTGATGAGCAGGATATAAGAGAGAGCCTGATTGTTGGCCTTGACAATGGGAGTATGGTGGTACTTCACAAAGATACCAAGAACACCAGCTGTTAGGGCAGAGAAGCCCAGGGCGAGGTAGGTGAGTGCCTTCCCCAAAGGGTCTTCATAAGACAGAAAAGTCACTGCTTTCTGGAGGCAGTTGTTCTGCTCTGTGTTTACATATTGACTTTCTGGACACCTCACACAATGATCCATATCTACTGAGGAATTAAAGTTATTGTGAGTCTCTGCACAGGTTCTCATTTTATCTCAAGCCACTTCCCAGCACCAGCTCTCTGGCAGTTACCCACATTTCCTTTTCATGTTTCAGACTCAAGTAAATAAGTGTTAAATAGTGATGATTACCAAAAGATATCTAATCAGCCATTCCACATCGATACTGACAAGTCTGTCCTTTTCATTGTTATATTTAAATATATTTTCAATTAAGTGATAATTTGTATTTTTTATATTGCCATAAACTATTGAATTAAATTACATATGCCTAACTTGATCATATCATCATGTCTTTCTGTATTCCCTTGTGTGACTTTTTCATGTGAATTAAGTAAAAATTACATGCTTTGTTATGTCTTTCTTTTAATGTTTTTCTCAGTCCTAATATCAAAACTTATCTATTTACATTGAATTTATTGAATTCTTCAAACTGTTCATTCTCTGATAATTCTTGTGGGAATGAGAATTATTAGATTCTTGAAAGATGGAAAAAATACCCTTGTGGATCTGTTTAATCATTCCTAGGGAGAAAATATCTGTTGAACAGATAGATATGAAACTCTGGGTTTAGTCTTAGTTGATCATGGGATAAGTTCTGTGATACTTTATCATTTATAATTTGTACGTTTTATCTTGAATTCAAGAGATATAAATGTCAATCTATTTATTACTTATTTTCATTAAAATATTTCCATTTCATACTTCAATTAAAATACTTGATATTTTTGCAAAGTGAAATTTGCAATTTAATTGGTGTTGAAAATTCTAATTAAAAACCTATTGAATTCATCTTTTTGCTAGAGTCTGTAGCATCCTTTATTCCATTACCAGCATTTTATTTGTTTCTTCCAGATGTGCCTTCCTGTTGTGCTCACACTCCCAAGGCAATTTGTCTCTACTATATTCCATGTGTTTATTTATATTGGTTTCTAGCAAATGATGAATGATTCATCTGTGCAACTCCACATATTATTTTGTAAATGCACAGGGTATATAAGTCATGATACACATTAAATAAAGATTTAAATATGATTTTTAAAATATAGATACACTTCACTCTATAGGATTTGAGGTTTTGGATTCATTATGTTGAAATATTTAGCATTTATGTTGTATATCATTCTTTCTTACTTGTAATAATTTAAAGTATCTACTTAAACTACAAACATCTAGGATTTGATATTGATGCTTTTAGTTTTCTCCAATGAATAAAATTGGCATGTTCATGAATGAACATGGCCCTAATGTACACAGAGTACCTATATGCACATTAAGTCTTTGATGATCTGTATAGTCAGTCTCCTTATCAATGGTTTAAATTTGGCAAATTAAAGCCACCAAATAATTTGTAAGTGTCTATCTTTATAAAATAAAGTTAAAACATCTGTGTATTCAGGAAAAATATTGTTACTCAAAGTATTCCAATTAATATATGAAAAATTCTCACTAGACATTAATGTTGAAGAATCCTCATTAATTTCCTCTCCATATTCAACATTGTGTTTGTGTGTGCTTTGAACATTCAGTGTTCTCAATTGTCTCATGCCTATTTTCTTGTCTTTGGATATATTCTGACATAAAGTTCCTCTACTTTGTCCACCTATTCCTGGAAAAGAGGGTCCTTCAAATTTAGTGTCCTGCCTTGTTAAAAGACCAAAGGTTTGCATTTATGCATCACTTATTCACAACAGTATCATTACAGAAGTCATGATGTGCCATTTCACCTAGTTGTCACAAGGCATCATCCCATAATTTACCATCATACCCATAAAATACCTCTATGTTTAATAAAGCTTCCATTAACTTGTTTAAAATAGAATCAATCGTATACAATGAATCAGTGAGTACTTATTACATTCTTTAGCTTATGTTAATCAAATTAACACAGAAGTTATACAAATCTAGATAAAAATTCCTGAGGCATAGCAACTATTGATTTAAGATAATTGTGTTCAATAAGAGATTCTCATAATAGTTTATTGACATACTTCCCTAGTGGTTATATTCTGGTTCACGACAAGTTTTAGATATTACATATCTATGATACTGAAGCACATCCCACTCCATGGAAGTTAAGCAGCTTGAAATTTTAGTACTCATATGGGGATGGAGGCAAAAGGGGAAGAAAGATACCCTTTAAGGGAATGTTGAAAGTTATTTATACTAGAAATCAAAAAGATGAAGGTAGATAAATGGTTCTGTGTTTCAGGATACTATTACTCTTAAGGAGGATCTAGTTTCAGTTGCAAGCGCCTACAAAAATATCAATGTTATCTGTGCCTCCACTTCCAGGAGTTCTGAAACCCTCTTCTAACTTTCATATGCACTAAGCATGTACATGTGCACATACATGCATGCAGGCAAAACACTCACAGATAAAACAAAAAGAAAAAGAATTTAAAACAACATATTAAAACATGTCTACAGGTAAATCAAATATGATCTTTCTGATCACATCTGATAAACCTAGAACCATGACTGAAATTATGCAATGAGTGGCATAAGGGTCCGTTCCTTAAATATCTGCCAATCATGAACTACATATGCTTTGAAATGCAAGAAAATTCAGTATTTATAATGTGTGTGTTTGTGTGTGCATGTGTGTGTGCCTATGCATGTGTGTGCATGTGTGCATGTGTGTGTGTGTGTGACCTATGCATGTGTGTGCGTGTGTGTGTGTGTGTGTGTGTGTGTGTGTGTGTGTGTGTGTGTGCTAAATGCCATGGTGAAATAAAGCAGACTATTCTATGACTGGTAAATTTGTTCTCTGAAAGGAACAATGGCTCCAGTGGATCAAATACATGAATCAAGAATGAGATTCAACGGCCTGAGCACCATTTAAAATGTGGTGGCTCATGCCTTTAATCCCAGCACTCCGGAGGCAGAGGCAGGCATATCTCTGTGAGTTCGAGGCCAGCTTGCTCTATAAAGCGAGTTCCAGGAAAGGCACAAAGCTACACAGAGAAACCCTGTCCCGAAAAATAAAATGTTTTAAAATGATGATAATATGAACCAAATTATTTTTACTTATAAGTGAAAAAACCACAGGACTTATCTCTACTTTTCCTTCCCAGAACTTATCAGCTTAGAAATTGCAGAACACTGTGGAGAGGTGGGGAATACGCCAGTTAGACTGACACTTACCTGTCTCATTGGAAATCTCATTGTCTGGACAACGAGTGCAATCATAGCAGCAGGCAGCCTTGCCCTCCTGGGGTGATTTCCTGAATCCAGGAACACAGCTCTCACTGCACACAGAGCGAGGAACCTGGGAATTAAATAGTGAAAAGGAAATACTCAGGAGTGTATAGTTTTAAAACAAAAAAATATTATTTCTTAATATTGGACAATGAGATGGCAAGTTTTTATAATTATTCTTTGCATATTCTTGTTTTGATGCTTCTAATTTCAATATAGTATATACATGAAGATCAATGTGTTTAAATAATGGTCTAGAGATAATAGAAATCTGAACAATTGTGAAAATATAAGAGGTTGGGCAAAATAAGAAGTTTGCTAACTGAGTACACATTTCAATGGGCAACTGTAATGCCTTCCTGATCATGTTGTATACTTCATGACTGCTCGAGTGAGAGTATCATTGTTTCCCAAAGGTCATGCTTAATTCACATTTGTTTACTAGACAGGACTCAGAGTTAGTATATAAACTTCTCTCTGTGACTTTCTTTGAGAGATGATCTACATTAAGGTATTTGAAGTGGGAAGACATATTCGATAATTAGGTATTCCATTTCATTGGATGTAGTTAAGGACAGAAAAAAATGAAAAAAGCATGAGAAGAGAGTGTTCACATCTCTCTACTTTCTGAGTGAAGATACAACATGACTCACTTTCTCACGTCCCTGCCAACATGATTTCCTGAATCATTATGAACTGCTCACACCAAGTGTGAACTATAAGTCATTGGTTTTAAGTAATGTCAGAGTATTCATTTTTGGTTTTTTCTTTGTTGTTTGACAAATTGTTTCTTTTTTCATGAGGAAGATATGTAATTAACCCATGTACATGTGCCCTCCATGCTACAGTGCATTTCCAGGTGATGAAGGCAAAATGATCGTGTCCTGATATTTCCTAATCTGGGAGTCAAATTACTAATCATGTCAAGTGGTTTGAGGACAGGAATGTAAATTTAATGAATAGACACTGTATTTATTATTAGAAAAATGGGTGCAAATGTAAAAGTATGGAAAAAAAAATCACATGTTGTATAAGGCAACAAAATCTTTCTCAAATGACAGTAGTTTTGGGCATGCAGATGAGCATTCAGTAAGAAACCAACAATCTTACATCCACAAACAAATCTCTATTGACATAAGGATCAAAACAATTAGATAAGATCCAGCCCACCTCTGCAAATCTTATACCCCACTGTATCATATGGTCAGACAGAAACAGTTCTTGGCCTGGTGGAGAATTTGGAGAAAATGTTCCAACTTTTATCTTTTGTCTGAGACCATCTGGAAAATTCCAGAGGTTGAAAATATCATAGACTGCATCAAATTTCCTTTGTGAATCCAAAACCATAAGTTCTTCGGCACCATTTTTGAAATGGATATTCTTGAGATAAGGGTGTACCTAGAAAAAATACAGAACTTTATGATGAATTTATTCCCAGAAAGGCTCAAAATAATCCAATGAAGGTATAGGTCCCAAATCCCTGGCATTAATTCACACAAATTCCAAAATCTTGAAGTGTTAGCCACATCCAAATATGTAAGTAATCTACTCAAAGTTTCAGTTTGTAAATTGGGGTGTTCATGTCCAAAATGTAATAAAATGGTCAGTTAGGAATCATAACCATAAATTCAGAATTTAAACTTTAAGGATCTAATAGCATTTGACGTTTTAGGATCTAATTCTCCTATTTCTGTTCTGAAATATGCTTTAAAATAATGGGGTTTCAAAAGAGGATAGCAAGATTCTGATGTTAATTGTAACACAAAGTAGATGATGAGATACACATATTTAAATATTCTTATCACCACCCATTCAACATGAACAATAACACATGTGTCTGCAAAGACTTCCAGATGATGAATTTTATACAGTCTCTCAGGCACTTTTTTGTAAAACCTGCCACTGTATACAATCATGTAGTGTGTACTTTAGAAACCTCAGTATGTCACAGGGCTATGTATAAAATATACAGAAAGAGAAATTACCTCCCAAGGGTAGGTATTTAACGCCCCATTGCTATGATGGTGGATTTCTACTTGTTCGACAGTCATCTCATGGAGACTGTGAGCCACAGCATATACAGAATTATATACATTGTAACTCTCTTCACTCATGTCCATTTCCAAAGCATTTCCAGGCAACATTTCCAAAGAAGCATTGGGTAGACAGTTAACCAAAATTTTACAATCAGGTCCAGAAAAAGAGCAATTGAAATATGTGTTCCAAAGAAGAGCAAGGATATGATCTCCCGGATATTTGGAAGGCTTGTATGTCTGGATAAACTTCCTAAAATCAGAAATCTCAGCATGGTGTTGTGCAAAAATGAGACTACCATGGAATGGATCAAATATGAAATAAGGAACATGAGTAGTTACATCCCATTGTGACTTAATGATCCAGACTTTCCAAGCAATTGAATGTATACTTATATATATTATTAGAGCATATAAAGATTTAGTGACATCATAAATGATAACCACATTTGCAGATGATTTCAGGATCTGTGGATGCATTGTTCTGGATTTAAAATCAGAGTTCATCCAGTTGAATGGAATCATTTCTACAAAAGCTACACACACTCTGTTTCTATCCATCTCTCCTCTCAAGTTGGATAGAATCTCAGCTGCATTGTGGTCATCTATGAGAACCAGTCCCACCCAGGTCCAGCTGAAATGAACCATCAAAATCACAATGCCATGTGACAGAAATATATCCCTTTGTGCTGTCTGGTAGAGAGAAGAAAACTGGCCTCTGTCACTTAGGATAGTGTCAAATCGCCCAAAAGTAATCTAAAGAAAATTTCAAATAAGAAACAAGTGAAAAGATTGATATAGAATACAGTCTTAAACCTGAGGTGACACTTTGGATTGGTATAGACTTATGCTCGTGGTATTTTAAACTCCCATCCTTTCTCTGGAGACATTTATGAAGAATTCATCACAAGAAACAGAGTTTTCTAAACACTGACTATAAGCTCCACCCTCTTTCTCTTCTCTCTCATAAGCAAAGTATATAAGTACATATAAACAAATGCCTGATTTATTCTCCAATACATGAAAGTCACAGCCTCACTTCTTTACATTTGAAAACACCTGAAATGTCTCCAGTTTAATATGAGTTTCTTGTTCCCTCACAGCCATGTACCTCACCTGTGGATATTTGTAAAGATTCAGTAGTCTTCCAATTTGTATAGACGTTTCCCATGATGTTCCTGTAAGTAAAGCAGCAGGCTTAGTCTCCCTTCTACATGTGTAATTGGGGATATTTATTCTCATTCCTGTGAGGAAAAGTAGAGTTTCCTGCAGAATATCCAGGTGATTGTTTATGACATTATATAGCTCAAATCCTAGAGATGTGTTGGGTAAGATATGAGTGTTCCTGTTGATCTCCTCAATGGCAAATATGAAGGCCAAAGAAAACTGGTAGCTCCTCCACTTGAACCTGGAGAGAAAGATTGCCAATACTTATGATGGGGACTCACATCATATCTTTTGGTAAGATGTTGGGCCACATCCGGATGATATAGTAACAATGGCTAATATACTGTCAATATTATATATCTACAAACATTTTTTGTCACCAAGATAGTGGTTATAGTTTCAATGTCATGGTATATAAGGTTAGTGATGTTTTAATTAAATTTCTGGACTGGAACATTGACCTGGACCGATATAAACCTTGGAATCTCTAGGATGGGAAAACACAAACATAATTCTTTGATGCTCTAGTGAAATAACCAGGAGAGGGACACTTTCATCCTTTAAGCTTCAATTGTTCTGTACTATAAAACTCCAGGCTCCCACAGCACATTCACTCTGTCTGTATATAGATGGAGACTGCAGCCTTTCAGTTCTTCTGATTAAAGACCAATGACGCTTATGGGGATGTCTGCCTGTGTCACATGCATCAACCCCAAGAAATCTTGGATATGAACCTGGCAGGGGTTACATCTTCCCACACCCATGCACATCTCTTTGAACACCCTTCCTCTCTCCCATTGCCATCCCCCTCTCCTTTCTAAGAGCCATACAATGAAGAGCAGAATGACTGAGTGAGTTTCCTGTAGTTTAACAGCCTATAGTCAAGACTTAAACCCTCTTGGGTACTTTGTGCTATTTGTTTTATTTTCCTCTGTTGCCTGCCTCTTTCTTTATTCTTTCACTATGTTCTTACCTCCCACATAAAGTGAATTACACAACAGCTTTGAAAGCCCTGATAATAGATGAAATTATATTACTCTGAAGCTGAGTTCATTTTGAAAAGAAAATATGACATGGTTTATTGAACACATGACTTGAGGATCCTCATCAAATGAAAGCAACTATGTAGCTTGTCTGCTAACATTGCTAATGGTATGATAAAGAATGCATATGCCATGTGACTTCTACACCATCTAGGTAAATGTGATCACTTTGGACAGTCCAAAATGGTGGCCACTATTATATGCCACAGTCCCATTGAGTTCAATGGGATCCCCATACCCATTTAACATATGACAATGGAGAAAATATCAGACCTCTATGGTGGTTTTTTGTCATTTTTAAATATATTTTCCTCTGTTTTTTGAAATTAATAGGTTATTACATGATATAATTACTGGCTTCTATAGAGATCCCAACATGTATCGCAATTGAGACTCTAAGCATAAATGGCCTTGTGAGAGACAAGTTGAAGCCAGGAAAGTGATATTATGTCAGGCTCTACTGGGTCTCACTGCTAATTCTGACTGGGAAGTCCAAGTTAATTTTCTTCTAATTGAGATATAATGTCCTTTGCCCCTTATGCTCCTTTGTTCTCTGATACTTTGCTTTTGTTTCCGCCCAAATTAACAACATATTAACTATAGATCCTTCTATTAAGTTTCCCTTTTACAATGAAAAAATAAAAATCTAATCCCAACCAAAAATCATCATAAATCTTGGTTTATTAGAATTTGTCATTTGTATTAATTGTGTCTAGACTATCCATATGAAATTATGGTTTTTTTGTTCATATCATGTATTTAATAACAAAATGATTATGAGTAAATGTTCCTGTTAAGTAAATTTTCTGATTTGACCCTCCCTAGATCATTTTGGTGTTAGTAATACTAAACCTAAAAAAATCTTAAATAAAATCAAACTGACCAAGTAGATAAAATAGACAGAAATGACCATGCTTCTGCACACTTCTTTGGAACAATTTACCTGAGGTTTTAAATATAAATTTAATGTCTACATTTAAGTTGAAGACGTGAAATCATACAATTATGGTCAAAATGATATCTACTTGATGGCTATCACAACTCTAGTTCTACAATATGTTTCATATCCCTTAAGGTTATCCATTACATTTAAGATATTTTTCCTAAAAGAGGATATGTTATTCATATTGGAAATTTTCCATCCTTTATGTACAATAAAATTATATCTGTGATTTTAAATTTGATATATATATGCATACATGTATGAATGCATATACAGAAATAAATATTTTATGATTATAAGGATATTTTCACCAATGAAGCCTCATTAAAACAAATAAATGAATAAATATGTGTTTGAAGATCCAACAGGGATTTTGTCCTATTAGTTAAATTAGACAACAGCCTCTTTCATTCCTTCAATTGACTAAAAGGACCACAGAGGGGCATCTTAATAGTTAATACAACTTTAAGAGATAAGTAGGTTACTTGACAATATTTTTAAATGTGGAAGTGGAATATTTATGTAGGAAATGATAAATTATCTTCACACATACTGAGTAAAGAATTTTCAGTGTGACTAACTCTGTGTCATCATCTCTCATCAGAAAGACCTTACTTATTTTCTGTAAGTATCCCTCATGAATTCTTGGGTTCTGTATGGAGAACATTGGTGAGAATGAAATTTGGTGTCACTGAGACCTTAAAGAGAAGAGACAGATTTTACTTAAGGCCTCCCCATTGATAGAATATTCTCACAATACATAGTAGATGTATTTGATAAGCCTCTAATGTCTCATGGTCTGTTCATTTGGATACAATTCACATCAAAAGGAGTTATCATTGTGTATTCATTTAGCAAGGGGTGGGTTTGCAATGGCTAATTTTGGTTATCTACACACTATAAATAATCTGAACCTTAGAGGTAGCAAAACAGTCTTTTAATCCAGTTATTTTAGACACGTATTTAATCTGGAACTTTAGGCAGAAAGACACACCTTTAATGCAGTTCATATATGATGGAAGCCTATGTAAGGACATGGGAGAAGGAAACTTTGATTTCTGTCTGCTTGCTATCACCTCACTACCAAGTCCATTCCTTCACTGGCATTACATCTTCTGGATTCCAGAATATATATCATGATATGTGGCCTTGACATTTCTAATCCTGGGTTTTACTTTTATCCTCTACATCATGTATTCAAAGTACTATATGTATACATGCAAATGTGAAAAGTTTAAAAAAAACTGAGTAGTAATACACACATAATAACTAAACTGGCAACAGAGGTAAAATAAAGCTTCATTTGTAGAATAAAAATAAAACAATTCTTTTAAATAGAAAAAAATTCAGAGAACTTGAAAGCTAAAGTATTCATGCTATAATATTTTAGTCACAAATTCAAGAAACACACAACATACACACATGTATTTGAAGAATTAGAAAAGAAAAGAAAGATGGGTCCTGCTTTCATATCCATTCTGTAAGCCTATGTCTTTTTATAGGTGAATTAAGTCCATTGATATTAAGGGATATTAATGACCAGTGATTGTTCATCCCTGTTATTTTTTGGTTGTAGTGTGTGTGTACTTCTCTTCTTTGGGGTTTACTGCTGTGGCTTTATCTATTGCCTGTGTTTTGGAGGGTGTATCTGACTTCCTTAGTTTGGAATTTTCCTTCTAGTGCTTTCTGTAGGGCTGGGTTTGTGGATAAGTATTGTTTAAATCTGGCTTTGTCTTGGAATGTCTTGTTCATTCTGTCTATGATGATTGAAAGTTTTGCTGGGTATATTAGTCTGGGCTGACATCCATGGTCTCTTAGTGTCTGCATTACATCTGTCCAGATCCTTCTAGCTAATTGTCGTGCTAGAAACCCTATCCAATGACTGAGGGAACTGGATGTAGAGATCCACGGTCAAGCCCCAGGTGGAGCTCCAGGTGTTCAATTGGTGAGAAAGAGGAGGGTTTGTATGAGCGAGAATTGTTGAGACCAAGGTTGGAAAAAGCACAGGGACAAATATACAAATGAAAGTAAACACATGAACTATGAACCAATAACTGAGGAGCCCCCAACTGGATCAGGCCCTCCGGATAAATAAGAAAGTTGATTAGCTTGATCTGCTTGGGAGGCATCCAGACAGTGGGACCGGAATCTGTCCTCAGTGCATGAACTGGCAGTTTGGAACCTGGGGCTTATACAGGGACACTTGGCTCAGCATGGGAGGAGAGGACTGGACCTGCCTGGACTGAATCTACCAGGTTGAACTCAATCCTCGGGGGAGTATTTGACCTGGAGGAGATGGGAATGGGGGGTGGGCTGGGGGGGAGGCAGAGGTGGAGTTAGAGGGTGGGAGGGGGGAGAACAAGGGAATCTGTGGCTGATATGTAAAATTAAATTTAATAAATAAATTATAAAAAATGAAACAAAAGAAGAGAATGTTCTCATCATGAAAAATGGTTAATAATTTGTAGAAATGTGTATCTAGTTATGTAAATATATTGCAATAAATTTAATTTTATACTGAAAAGTTAATTAAAAAATAAAATTAAAAAATGTATTTTAATTACAAAACCAAACAATAACCAAAATCAAAAAATGATAAGAATATTATTCATAGTGATAGAAAATCTCCATGACTGAATGTAGAGTTTTCTGGAGGCCAGAAGTGGAATTACTGTTTCATATGTCATTTTATTTCTATTTTAAATTTTTTTTTGCAGGTTGAAAACACATTTACTTTTATGAGAAAATAGACATCCAGCAGCAACAGCAGCAGCAGCAGCAACAGCATTTGCTCACAAAACCATGGCAGCAACTGGAAGGCAATGAGGAGATCAGTGTGGCTGTCCATGGAGCAGAGGGGTCACATACGAAGGAAGCCACCGAGTGCACAGCAAACAATGTCTAGTCCAATGCGCACAGCACTGACACAGCACCAAGGATGTTTTACATCAAAGCAGAGTTCACAACTGTGACACAGAAATACCAGGTCGGGAACAGCATCTGCTCCAACACAATAGGCTACAGCTGCTTGTATCTGGCTGTGCAGAGACACCTGTGTGTCCTAATGCCCTGTACAGTCCCTGCAGGGCGTCTCCTGCCCTCCTGTGCTAAATTGCAGTGAGTGGGAAGCAGCTGTAGCCTATTTTAAAAATTTGATGAGCCTCCAAAACAATTTCCCTAATATCTCTGTACATCTTAATGCACACCAACATCAAATAATGATTTCTGTTTGCCAACAGACTTTCAAATGCACATGGTTAGATTTCTTGATGATAATCATTATAGTGGGGTAAGCTTGTACTTCTAGATAGTTGTAATTACATTTACACATCAATGGTACAGCCAAACATTTTTTAGGCAAGGAGGAAAATGAACAGTTCAGAACAAAGATCCTATACAACAAAGGCATCTGACAGGCTGGGTATCAACATGCAGTAGAGTGAAAAGCAACCATTACCTACAACTTGTATAGGAATCAATTCAAAATAATCACAGTCCTTAGCTTAAAACATGAAACACTGAATGTGATAGGAGAATACACAGCTAATAATTGTCAAGACATTAATGGAGGCAAGAACTTACTGAAGAGAATGCCAGTGATACACAAATTAGCCTTAGATATCAAAAAAAGTATTGGAACAAAATGAATATGGAACTACAAAACAGTATTCTCTACACCAAAGAAAACTGTCATCAGAACACCATATAATGGGAGAAAACACATTCCATATGTTCTTTAGTTCTTGAACTAATGTCAAATATTTTCAGTTAACTGAAGGAGTTTTAAATCAAGGTAACAACACAGCCTCCAACCACCAAACCGGTAGTAACATGAACTAATCTTCTACCAAAGAAAAACTCATACAGCTAGCACCTATTTTACAAAGTTTTTAACATCACTGATCATCAAGTAAATGTAAAACTAAAATTAAGCATTGATTGTTTCCAGTAATTGGTGTAGGGCAATAACTAAGATACATGAGCAGAAAGAGAAAAGGAACAAAATGTCCACTATGGATTTCTGAATATTTTTCAATTCACATCATTTCCATTGAAAAATCAAAGGAGATAGAATATGTTAGAAATTCACTTAAAAGGATAATATGAGCCGGGCGTGGTGGCGCACGCCTTTAATCCCAGCACTCGGGAGGCAGAGGCAGGCGGATCTCTGTGAGTTCGAGGCCAGCCTGGGCTACCAAGTGAGCTCCAGGAAAGGCGCAAAGCTACACAAGAGAAACCCTGTCTCGAAAAAACCAAAAAAAAAAAAAAAGGATAATATGAAAGGCTGGAAAAATTAATGGGGGGTTAATCCATTGATATTTCAGGGGACTTTAAATGACATGCAGATCACATTATTAATGAAGGTAAATGGAATAGAAGAAATGAAGTACTTATATTTGTAGACTGTGGGTATACATGAAAAAAATGAATAGTAAAGCTAAGAATGGAAAGCTTTTGATCAATCTTGAAATTCATATTTTTATGTTTACAAAAAGAAATGTGGACCTATTTGAAAGAAATTGTGAGAAATTTTAGAATAACCACAAAGCAAATCTTTGTCCTGTAATATGAAATACATTTATTGGGAAGAGAGCACCTAATTAGAAACATTGTGAAGTCCAAAGAATATATTCTCCATGAAAATGAAAACCTTCTGTAAGGCAAAGGACACTGTCAAAAGAACAAAACAGCAGTCTACAGAATGGGAAAAGATCTTAAGCAACTCCATATCTGACAGAGGGCTGATCTCCAAAATATACTAAAATCAGGAAACTAAATATTAAGAAACCAAATAATCCAATTAAAAATGGGGTACAGAACTAAACAGAGGTTCTCAACAGAAGAATCTCAACTGGCGAAGAATCACTTAAAGAAATGTTCAACATCCTTAGCCATGAGACAAATGCAAATAAAAAGAACACTGGTCATCCATCTTTTTTTTTTGATTTTTCGAGACAGGGGTTCTCTATGTAGTTTTGTGCCTTTCCTGGAACTCACTTGGTAGCCCAGGCTGGCCTCGAATTCACAGAGATCCGCCTGCTTCTGCCTCCCAAGTGCTGGGATTAAAGGCGTGCGCCACCAACGCCCAGCCAACTGGTCAACCATCTTACACATGTAAAAATGGCTAAGATCAAAAACTCAAGGGACAGCTCATGCTGGTGAGAATGTGGAGCTAGAGGAACACTCCTACAATGATGGTGGGAACGAAAAGTTGTGCAGCCACTTTGAAAATCAATATATTGGTTTCTCAGGAAGGTAAACATAGTTGTAGATCAAGACCCAGCTATACCACTCCTAGAAAATACACCCAAAGGATGCTCTACCACATCACAATGGTTTTTGTCCAACTGTGTTCATAGCAGCTTTATTTGTAGTAGCCATGAACTAGAAACAACCTAGATGCCTTTTAACTGGTGAGTGTATGAAGAAATTGTGGCACATTAACACAATGAAGTATTACTCAGTTTTAAAAAAAATAACATGAAATTTGGTGGCAAATGGATGGAACCAGAAAAGGTCATTCTGGGTGAGATAACCCGGAATCAGAAACATAAACATGGTATGTACTCACTTATAAGTGGATATTAGCTATAAATAAAACTACATTACAAGCAACAGACCCATAGAAGCTAAGTAACAAGGGGGGATCATCCAATGGGAGAGAGGGATGCTTGTTTCAGTTTCTGAACACAACAGATCTACTGGTAATTTTATTGTTCAAACGCCATATTGACTTGTCATGTAAGCTTTACCTTTAAGTGAATGTTAAAAAATGATGCTCATGGATGAGTAGAGAGATTCTCTGTTTGGAGTCTCTTAGGGGATATTGTGGTCCACTCATAAAATACATTTTAAAAATGTACCTGACAAGAAAACTAGCCATCCTGCTCATATGAATTAATACACATTCATCTGAAAGGAAATACTTCCTTGTAATATGTATATATACCTAGTATAAATAGTTATATATATATATTTTTTTTTTAAAAAAAAATTAGGACTGCATGAAAGTAAAATAAAATTAGAAATTAGGACACAAAAATATCAATGTGATGAATATATTCCTGGCCACACATTCCATGTACTTTTTGTTACAATTATCAGAAAGAAAATACCTGTGTGCATACAATCAAAATGTGAGGAAAACCAAGCATGAGAGGAAAATACAAAAGAAACCCACATTCCACATATGGGCTCATAGGAACACTCCTGTAAATGGAATTCTGTCACCACATTTGCTGTGTCTATTTCAGCCTAAGTGGTCAATACATATTTATATCTATCAACTTTTTCTGCCTGATCATTTTTCCTGCTCTATATCCCCAGGACTGATGAATTAGCACTGCATCCAGGTTTCAGCAAAAACACAATGGTATCAGCACCACCTAAATGTATCTTCTTTCCTAATTGTCCAACTGCTCACTCCTCACCTGTACCTTGTTTCTGCTTTTCCATTTTACAGGGTGTTGTTCTAAATTAAATGCACGCCATCTTCCTCCATTTCAGACCTTAATAAGTGGATTCTATGGCTACAGGAATGTCTGCATGGAGTAAAACAAATCCCACATCCTTCACAAAGACTCCTGCTTAGACATTTCTCTCCGGCAGAGGCCACTCAATGCTACTGCCATTGTCTGCCATGGCCTCTAATCCAACTGGCATCAAACTAGATACAACCAGCAGAGGTCACCAACAATATCTATGTGTCTTGCAGAACACACCCATACCAGATGTAAATAATTAGAAAAACTGGAATGAAATGGAGAGTATGGTGCAAGATTGACAGAATCTAAAAGATTACTAATCAGAATTATACACAAAAATTATATTTCAATTTGAAATCATTTTAACAGATGAGGTCCCAAAACCAAGTTCTCATATTCTGACTTCCAAAACAGCAGCAGCTAGCAAGGCAGTCCCTGTCACTCTATCATCATATGAAGACTCTGTAGTCACTGCAATGAATAGCATTACATATTCTCAAAGGGAAAAAAACTACACTTTAACAACCCCCTAAAACAATGTGTCAACTTTTAAAAATCATTGTCTCTGTGGAGAAAGCCATAAAAATGTCTTACCCATGAACAACAAAAGGCAAGGCAGAGGAATGTAGAGAGATTCAGAGTACCAACTTTACTAAATAACATGAATTAAAACAAACCCTTCTTTCTTTGAGGGATGAAAAAAGGGAACAGGAGGAAGACACACCTGGAAAAGAGTTCTGTGTATACAGGAGAGGGAATGCCAGGATGGGAAATGAAAGTTAAATTCATGTGAATGCAAACTTAGTTGAAGACAATTAAATCTGAATTCTGAAAAGGAATAAATTTTAAAAGCACTTACTCTATTGCCTTTTCATCTTCACATCTAGAATCATATATATCCATGAAGTAATAATTAACAAGTGAAAAAAGTGCAGCAATAATCACATTTCCATCACTATGTAAAGGACTTAGTGACTTTAAATCGCACTGAAATGCATCAAAGGAATTAAGAGTAACAAGAGTCTGCAGGAGCAAGAAAGGAAAAATCCAAGAGAACATCATAAAATACAAGTGACTACCACAGTGTAACACGGATTCCAATGTGTTCAGCAGCTACTTATACAGCTCAAGTATTTGTGAGCACAAGAGTTTGTACTAGTTTTGGTGACTGACATCATCACTCTAATCACAGATATTTTTGACAAGCCTCTTCTACACTCCATGGAGAATTGTGGACAATTTTCTTCCCTGAGACTTCCCATCTGAGACCCTGCACTCAGGATAAAAACAAGTTTCAAACTCATTTGGGATCTTCTTTATCCACAGGCCCCATGACTTCATCTAGGAAGACAGAACAGCAAGACTCCAATGATGACTCCACTTGAATGGACTTGGCAAGAGCACTCTATCACAAAAGTTACATGAGACAGTGACTCAGGAGGATGCAAAGACCTTGCAAGGGAGGATGCCAAGGGAGACGAGAAGGAAAACATTCTGGAAAATGTCCCAACCAGATATAGTTCAATGAAAATCAGTAGTACATCCTGCTTTTTAAAACTGATTATTTCCTATGCCAATCTATCTTGTCAATGGCCAGGGGGAATATAAAAACACTTTTTCTACAAACCTTGCATGTTTGCATACCAAAATTTCTTCCATGTCCCCATATACTTCAAAATTTCTCTTTACCCCCCTTGGGAAACTGATAGGCTAAATTCACTAATTCCAAATTAATGGCTCAATCAATGGAGAGATTATGTTTTCTGTTTACTTTTTGAACTCAGACTTACTGTGCTTTGTTTGATTTTTCAATGTTGAATCATTCCTTTAATATATAATCCCAATCACTCCCTAGATCCAGAGAAAAGATTCAGACACTATGTTTTCTTTAATGTGAAGTATTGAATATACCCCTTCCATTTTCTCCAAATAAATAAATAAACAAAGAAACAAACAAGAGCTTATATCCACCATACATCATATATAAAGTGTTCATTCTTAATACTTTAAATGAAGTTAATCTTGGGAGTAAAAAGTGCCATGATAGTAAATTTAATTTCAGGTGTGCAAATATACAAAACATGTTAGCCATAACTTCACATAGGTTCCATTCTATTACTTTATACAACCTTAGTGGCTAAGTTGAATATAGCTGCTAATTCCTAACCTGAGTACTGCCACACACATCAATATTGATCTGAAAATAAAGGAGCAAGTTTTGAAAAAAATTACATTTACTGATTGTCAAAGGCGCCTGCAGTTTTATTATCTTGACAAAGGTTATATATGACTCTAGATTTTTGTCTCCCAGATGGCTCTGTTAAGCCTCTAAACACTGATACCAATGACTTTAGATTGAAAATGTGTAATTTCATGAGGTGATCAGTGTAGATAAGGTCATTATTGTTGGACCTCATATGGCTGGAAAGACCAATTGCCAAGATGGAGAACATGGAAACGAGAATTGCTGAGACATCATGATCTGACTCTCAGGGAAACCTAGTCACTTTTATTCAGATGTTCACAGTAGCAGCAGATCCAGGGAAACCTTCAGCTTGAGTTTCTGTTTTTCAGGTTGTGGGAGACTGTATTTCTCATGTGTTAAACACTCAAATTTGGTTCCATTTTACAGCATTAACAGAACAATGCACTGTGTGTACACATGGGTGGGCTGGTTCAAATCTTTTCAGCAAACAGTCTCCTTGTTAACTCAAAACAAGCTGTAGAGTTCTTCTATATGACTGCCACAGATTTGTTCTCATTTTTATTTTATTGTCTGATACTTGGGATTTCATATTATCACTAGGCCTTATGATCCCCTCCTGTGACCTGCCACATGTATGTTAATTTACAATTCATATGTCAGTATGGTGGAAATCAAAACACCTCACCTCATCATTAGAGTGGGGAGAAAAATGTGGAAATTGGACAAAGTGGACATTGATATCAGAGAGATCATAAAAATTGAGATGCAGAAAAATAACCGTGAGTCAGGCTGTTTCTGAGTTCACTTTACTTTTTATTTTTTAAATTTCTATTATTAAGAAATTTTCTATTCATTTTGCATACCAATCACAGATCCCCCTTTTCTCCATCCTCCCATCCTCCAGCCTTCCCTCCCAACCCACCCCTCATTCCTAACACCTCCAAAGCAAGGTCTCCCATGGGTAGTCAACAGATCCTGGTTTATTCAGTTAAGGTAGGTCCAAGCCCCTCCCCACCACACCAAGGCTGCACAAGGTGTCCCACCATAAGCACTGGACTCCAAAAACCTCACTCATGTACCAGGGACAGATATTGAACCCACTGTGTGGGGGCTCCCCAAACAGTTCAAGCTAAACAACTGTCTCGCTTATCCAGAGGACCTAGTCCAGTCCCATGAAGGCTCCACATCTATTGGTCCACAGTCCATGATATTCCACTAGTTTGGCTGGCCATCTCTGTGCATTTTCCCTTTATGATCTCTATGTCCCTTGCTTATGCAATTCCTCAACTCTCTCATCAATTGGACACCTGCAGCTCGGCCTGGTGCCCCACTATGGATCTCTGCATCTGCTTCCATCAGTTACTGGATGATGACACTTAGGGTATTCACTAATCTGATTACTGGAGTAGGCCAGTTCAGGCACCCTCTCGACTATTGCAAGTAGTATCAAGTATATATACTCATTCATAAGTGAATACTAGCTGTAAAGCAAAGGATAACCAGACTACAACCATTGCTCCAGAGTAGATAACTAACAAGGAGGACCTTAAGAGGGTTGCATAGAGAGCCCAGTAAAGGAGAAATAGATGGATAGGTAAAGGTGAAAATGGGGTGAGGGTGGGTAATGGAGGACAAGGGATGGGGGATGAGAAGATGAGGAAATAGGAGGTTTGATCTGGAACAGGGACAGAGTGGGAGAGCAAGAAAATAGATACCACTATAAATGAAGACCCCACCTTAGACTACATTGTATTTTAATTAGCTTATAAAGTAATGAGTTCACTTAGAATATTTCTGCAGGAGGTTAGTTTTTTTTGGTTTTCCTTCCCATTTTCTAACTTCTAGATATCCTTGTTATACACATCTGCCTCATTCAAACCACTTCCTTCCACTTTAAATGTGTCCTGCTTACAGTTCGTTTTTTTAAAACTGCATTCTACTCAGGGGAAAATATTTCTTCTGAAATTGGAATTCCTTACTTACCATTTCTCCCTTTGAACTTTAAATAAGAACATCTCTTATAAAGAAGCAAGATTTGGGGGAGACTTTCAGAATAGTGTTAACTCAGGGTCTCTGGGTATTATATCTAAATTAGATGTTTTTCTGGTAGTAGGAACATAAATTCTGGTATTTTAGAATTTCTTGGACAACACTGGAAAAAAATTCAGAAATTTGTATCCCATGACAGGAGTTAACATTTGGTGAGGCGCTCTGTTTCTCTTCAGAGAAACATTCAGTCAGATTGAAACTTCACAAATGAACTATATATATATACATACATATATGTGTAAATATATGTATATATATATATACTTACATGTATTTTAGGTATATTTATATAGAGAGTTAATAGTGTGATTCTTATTGAAATTGTCACATTTCCTCTCATTTAGCCTCCCTTCTTCCCCCTTATTATTTACCTCCGTCCCTATCCCAACTAAAGTCACCCCATCCCATTTTGTCATTTCCCATTCAGATCACTAGTGTACTGCTCTTCCTCTTCATTTCCCATACACACCCTGCTGTGGTTGCTTTCTCTTTTCCTGATTTCTCAATTGCTTCAGGTCATGGATTCATATCTGAAGATGTGGAGCTAAGACACAAAGAAAAGTATATTGAAGAAAGTAGTACAGGATGTGATTGAATACAAAAGACACTCAATTTGAACTCCATCACAGTTTTGACAAAAGACCCAAAGTCCAGACACTTTCAAAAGTTAATTTGAATAGGTGAGAGACATCAAAATGTCGCAGGCTAAAAAACAAATGGTAAGCAAAAACATAAAAACAGAATAATATTATTTTAATCAGGGTATACCAATCCCTCAATTAAATATCAAAAATACTAACAGTGCCATTGCATGGAGCTCACGATCATCTGGGTAGAAAAGATGTCACAGCAAAGGGAGATATGAAGCCAACACTTTATCATCTGTTTTTGTGAAGGATTATTTTCAGGTTCTTAAATCATGATGTGCAAAATGCTGGGTGAATCTCTGAAGATATATCCAAATTGATTCACTGAGAAAAAATAAGCCACTATGTAACAGTACATTCTAGTCAGTCCACCAGCCCTTATATAACAACACAGAGATTCACTAATTATGAAAGTTGAACCTATAATTTCGGCTTATCCTAACTAGTTCTTATACCTTAAATTAAACCCATTTCTACTAATCTACAAACTTCCACATAGTTTGTGGCTGTTACCTCTCTTGTTCATGTATTGCTTGTTCTGATTCCTGGTGTCTCTTCCCTCAACCTAGAACCAGTAGCACATGCAAACTCTGGTCCTGGCACTTTCCTTCCTGTCCATCTTCTCTATCCAAATTGCTGACTCATCTAAGGTGAATTCCCCTCAGCTAGTCACTGGTTCCACCCCTTGATTCAAGGTATAACTTTATTGGGTAGTCTCAGGAGTGTCAAAGTGTGATCAAAACACCTCACAATACTAATTCATGATTTCATGCATTGTATTTTCAATTACTTAAGACAACACAAGTGAAACCAACACATTTACCTATTCTCTTTAAGCTTCTTATTTCCAAATTTGTTTTTACAATGTCATCTCCATTATACTCAAGTATTTATTTTCCAAACAAATAGGTGTTACATTCCAAACTGCAAAAATAGTGATCTCAAGCCGGGCGGTGGTGGCGCACGCCTTTAGTCCCAGCACTCGGGAGGCATTCCAGGTGGATCTCTGTGAGTTTGAGGCCAGCCTGGGCTACCAAGTAAGTCCCAGGAAAGGCGCAAAGCTACACAGAGAAACCCTGTCTCGAAAAACCAAAAAAAAAATAGTGATCTCATGCTTAAGTAGGATGTAAAGAAGCTTCTCGTTGGAGCAGATAATGACTAACACAGAGACAAAAATGAGTAATGTATATTCTGTAAGTGTGGAGAATGATCAGTCTTAAGTGGAACATTTACTTCACATCAACTCCTACAAGGATGATGGATCATTGAGAAAGAGTGGAAAGATTGTCAGAGTCAGTGGTTTTGATTTTCTATAAGAAACTATTTCTTGGTGCAACAAGAAAGCAGTTGAACATGTGAACTCACATTAAGTGTGACAATATGCACAGGCCTATTGTAACCACAGAGAGTACTAAATCCCTGTATTAAGATGGGAGATAGCAAGGAAGACCTACTACTCACTGAGAAATTACAGGCTTTTGACATTTGATACATGCTTAGCAAGAAGAAATATAAAATTTCTTAAGCAAAATATCTCTGATATCTCTACTGTATTCCAGGAGATTAACAAAGAATCCAGACATCTATGGACAAGCCTTATGTACTTCATGTTTGAAACTTAGGGCATAAAGTTAAGCTGATAAATATAGGGGTTAATCTAGAGTCCCTAGATTGTGAGGAAAAATCACCAAAACTCCCTAACAAAATACACAAAGAACTAATAAAAATAAATAAGGAATGCCTTGACCTTTGGTCAAACTTGGTGAATTAAAGATGCAGGCAAAGTTATTGCAAAGCTCCTGGTTTGGGTAAAGAGATTAATATCTCTATACAGAAAACATACACTGTACACAGTGGAAATATTTAGGATCTCCATGGAGTAAAACAAATCTCTCTCACTCTCATCCCTCAAGTAAACACACAGAGGTTTATATTAATTAAAATTGCATGGCCAAAGCTCAAGCTTCTAGCTAGCTAGCTCTATATCTTAAATTAGCCCATAACTATTATTTCAATTTGATCCATGTATGTTTTTGTCTCTTATTTTACCATATTATGTTGTGTAGTACTCCCTTGAATTAGAATCTTGCATGGTTTAAATTTAATGCTTCAGGTTTCCTGCAGTGTATGTACTTCACATGTTCATGAACTTATCATGTATCTAATGCATACAAAGCATCCATATCCTAGGTAATTCTTTCCTGCTTTGAATTGTCCAACTCAATATATTAAAAAAAATAAATATTGAAATCATATTTTGCCTGTTGTGGGTCAGGGTAATTGTACAAAACAAATGAATAATGCACCACTTGAAATCATGGAAATGTTCAAAGAGATAATAGCTATGCAAAAGGTTCAAATGATTATATAAATAATCTCATTAATCACATAAATATTACTGATGAGGAATTATCTTTAGTTCTATCCTTTTCAGCATTGTGTCTTTATGCCCATTATCACACTCTCTGGTTATAGTTACCTTGTGATTATTTATGTTCCTTGAATGTGTTTTGATATAGACTTTGGCTACTGTGTACCTCTTGACCTGGAAATAATGTTCCCTCCACTTCAATATCCAGATGTGCTGTGAACACAAGTGTGGGTAACTTTATACTCCTGTAATATTGCAAGAATGGAAACTGCAATATCCTCTACTTCTCAAAAGAAATTATCTCACAATCATTCCATTTTATATAAAACATGCTATGTTTCATAAAATTCTTTTATTCAAAAATTTTGAGGTGTTTATGAAGTGTGTATTAATGATGTAATGATATTTAGCCAATCCTTTGTATCCAACGCAGCTCAAGTTCATCATAAAAATGTCAATGGAGAAACAAATGTAATTCTACTTCATAAAATCATAGGCAAATATTGATTTTTCAATATTTTCTGATCTATGATTTTGTTCTTGATACATGGGAAGTTCCTCCCATAATTCTCTTGCCTATGTTGTTTTTTGGGTATTTTGATGCCTATGGTACAGATTAACCCTTTTAAATGATTTTTCCATGCAGCAAGGTGTCTCTTGCACTCAGAAAGTCTGTAGGAAAACGGGAAGAAAACCTACTGACAGAAGAATGCTAGGGTTTTCTTTTGTTCATCATCAGATGTACATACAGGGAACAAAGAAATCCAGCCTTTCTGATCAACTTTGGTGATTCAAGAAACTTGCTGGGAATCATGCTGGGAAATATGGGTATAAAGAACCTCTCCATAAGTCTGTCCAAAATAATGAGGATGTATGGGTTCAAAAACATAAAGAGTGGTAACTTAAATTGTGTATGTGAAATGGTTCAATAAAATGAAGATGCTATTGTGTGATGGTATGTTAGAAAAAGCCTTGCTGGGCTAAAAAAAGATGAAAAAAACAGATAACCCTAAAGCCAGGCATGATTCAATCAAAATAAATGGGACAACTTACTCTCTATTAATGAGTACTATTTATGAAAATATAACTTTCACAGGATCTGGAGGATTTTTAAATATCTCTTTCTATGAATCAAGTATGTTTGTATAACAATATTTCATCCCTGTCTATTTACTCCAAAAAAAAGTCTGTCTTAATCCTGGGAATATCAGTAGTCATTCTGAATTCATAAACTGCAAATCATGAACTTGATTTCAAGGCTGAGATTAGGTTTCCTAGTAACAGTCTGAACTTTGACCATCTGTGCAATTTTGTCATCTTTTCTCAGTGAATTCATTCACATAGATTTCTGATTTCTCCCCAAACCAGAGTGCAGGCTTCACTACATTTTAGGTTTTTCCTTGAATATGTAGTATTGTGAGAAACCTCTCACTTGCCTCCATAAAACATGATAGCTGACATTATTTTTTATTATTTTTTACTAGTATCTGAAACCAGTTAATTCATATTATCACAAGAAACTTCTCATATCCTCCGGAATATATATATATATATATATATATATATATATATATATATATGCATATATATATATATTATATCACATATCATATAATATATATATAGTCTTACTAGCATGAGAATAGACATCAAAACCCGTAATATTTTCATTATATTTTTTGAAAATTGTGGAAATAGAAGCAAAATGGACACTGGGATAGAGAAATCTTAGAAACTGTCATTCTTGAGTGACTCTGTCTCTGATTTAGCATTAATTTTATTTATTTTTAATTAGATCATTGAGTGATGAGTTTGCTTATAGTACTTTCACCTAAGCTCAGATTTTATTGATTCCCTTCCCCATCTTCTACCCCTGCATGCATGTGGAGAGCCATGTGATTTCTCCAGGGGACAAGGCCTCAGAATAGCACAAACTGATTATCCTTGTGAAAGGCCCTTGAGCATCTGACTCATTTGAACAAGGACAATGAATAGTTCCCTGCATGATTCTACGCAAGACCCCAGGAGCATCTGTGCTACCTACTTTCCCTGCTTTCTTTATACAAACTATATGGCTAGCTGCCTCTAGTTTCACTTTCACAGAGCTACAGATAAAATGGCTATTACAAGAGAAAAACATCCTGCTGGTGAATTTCCTCTGGGTGAGTCAGTAGGGGCATTGTGAAAAATACACAGTGTGCCTGATTAACCCCCTAAAGATTTGTTGTTTCACGTGTGATTATAAATTCAGGATTTTCAAGAATAGGATGTTTCCTTTCCAATACACCTTAAGATTATCCTGAAAGAGTCACAGTTGTTAATGATATTAAAATTGTGCATAACTGTTCAGAGAGAATGATTCTAAGTGCAAGAGTCTAGGAGAAATGCTAGTTCTGAGTTTATAATTTCATATTCCCCATGAAACAGCACACTCAACTAGGATTCCCTATAATCCTCAGGGATAGGACATTGTGGAATGCTTTTATCAAATATTCAATCCCAACTTCACAAGCTTTAACAAGAAGAGAATAAATACTCCTCCCCCTTCACATTTTAAATCATGCTCTCTTTGTACTTAGTGATCCTAATTTAGACTCTGAGGGCATTTCTGCTTCCCAGAGGCACTCTGATTACCAACTACCTAAAAAACCTATGGGTAGATGCCAATATACATTAACAAAAACAACAAAACAGAAAAATTGAATAGAAGGACCAAATGTCTTTTTTACTTCTGAAAGATGTTATGCTTGTTACTATTTACAGGATGCTGATACACCACTTTGGATTCCAGACTATTCTCATGCATCTCTTCAGATGTCCTCTGTCAAAATGATAGCAACACATTTTTTATGTTGGATTACCTTTTTTGTACTATAAAATATTTTTGGACACTTACCATTAATTTTGTTGTTCCTCTTGGTTTGTTTTTAATTTAAGTTTTTCTGTTTCCAGTCCTCTACAAAAAATTAAGACTTCCTCTTTGCATACTCCTTCCTGACATTCACAAGCTCCAACTTAAAAAAAAAGGCCAGAAAGTAGTGTCGTACACCTTTAATGCTCCCACTTGGGAGGCAGAGCCAGGAGGATCTCTGTGAATTCCAGGCCTGGCTGGTACAGACCAAAATCCAGGACAGGCACCAAAGCTAAACAGAGAAAGCCTGTCTCAAATAACCAAAGGAAGAAAGGAGGGGATGATTGGAACCATGTGACTTCTTTGGGGGACAGGTCCAGAAAATAGCATGAACATATTCTTGTGGCAATTCCCTTGAGAGTAAAACCCATTTTCCTAGCCAGTAGATGGTTCACTGCATAGTTTTGGACATAATGACCCAAAGAACATATTTGCTACCTGTGCACACTGCTTTCTTTATACAAACCATATTGTTGGCTGCTCTAGATTCACTGTCTCAGAGTCATGGATAAAATATCTATTGCAAGACAAAAACATTCCCCTGATGGAGCTCCTCTGGGTGGGCATTGTTGAAATATACATGTACCTGATTCAGTCACTAACAATGTGATGTTTCAATTGTGATCATGTATTCATGATTCTCTGAACAGGGTGCTGGCTTGCCAACACACTTTGTGACTAGTCTGAAAGAGTCACAGTAATTCATGACAATACAAATTTTCATAACTGTTCTGGAGAGAGTGATTCTAATCACAAGTGTCTAGGAGAAATGCTAGCTCTGCCTTTCCAATTTCATATTCACCAAGAAACAGAGCACACTCAACTGGGATTCTGTATAATCCTTAGGGACAGGCCATTGTGGAATGCTTTCATCAAATGTTAAAACCACAACTTCACAAGCCTTAACAAGGAGAGTATAAATATTTCTCCCCCTTCACAATTTAAATCATGCTCTCTTTGTATTTAATTACCTTAATTTAGACTTAGAGGACATTTCTACTTCCCAGAGACACTCTAATTACTAATCTAATTACCTACAAACCTGTGGTTAGATGGAAATGTATATTAACCAAAAGAAAAAGACCAGATGTCCTTTTGACTACCAGTAGAGATTATGTTTGTATCTTTTTGCAGTATGCTGATACATCACCCTGCTTTCCAGACTGTTTTATTAGGCAATATGTCAGGCTCTCAATTTCCACCTCTGCCCCTATCTGAACCATAGGCATTTATGCTATGGAAACTATTGTTAATCTCCTTTCTCATTCTGGTCTGTATGTCAAGTTGCTTGGATTAGTCAATAAATAAAACCTGATTGGCCATGTCTAGGCAGGAAGTATAGGTGGAACTAACAGAGAGAAGAAATAAAAAAACAGGAAGGCAGAAGGAGACACTGCCAGCCACCACCAGGACAAGCAGCATGTAAAGATGCCAGTAAGCCACGAGCCATGTGGCAAGGTATAGATTTATGGAAATGGATTAATTTAAGATATAAAAACAGTTAGCAAGAAGCCTGCCACGGCCATACGGTTTGTAAGCAATATAAATCTCTGAGTTTACT
The DNA here is from genome assembly GCF_049852395.1 of Peromyscus maniculatus bairdii. Taxonomy (NCBI): domain Eukaryota; kingdom Metazoa; phylum Chordata; class Mammalia; order Rodentia; family Cricetidae; genus Peromyscus; species Peromyscus maniculatus. Next base: position 39,300,036 of record NC_134874.1, on the reverse strand, counting down.
TGTTTGGGTCTGAGCAGCTGTGGGACATGTGGGTGACAAAGATTTGTCCTGACTGTGGGCCAGCCAGGAAAACTCTAGCTACAAATGGTGCCCAATGTGTTGGCAAGAGTTTGTACCTAAAACCTGAGAAAAGAATTTAAAATGGAGCTAAAAACAGCTTCCTTATTGTTTCTCTCAAATGAGCAGCAGCTGCTGGTTGTAGCTACTTGTGCATTCCTAGTGAGTGCACTCAATTTGCCTTATGGCGGGAATGAGGCCTCTGCAAGTGGCACATTAAGCTGCATGGTGGATTTAGCCTTGCTAGTACAAAACAAAACAGGTTTCTGGGCTACACACTGCTCGAATAAAAGCATAGACCCACGATAGCTCCCAGAGCTGGTCTTAAACGAACCACCACCATTTTGGGAAGTTGAGGTGGGCGGAGTCAGCAGCCATAGCACCGATTGAGTCTTACAAATGCTGGAGTTTAAAGCAATAGATTAACAATAAGACAGATTCAGATGGAATAAGACTTTAAATGCTTTACAATGTGTGTAAAAATGTACATAGGCTTGGAAGAGAGAGGAAAAGGAACATAGACAGTTGTATAAAGAAATAGAAAGTTTTAAAAAAATAAAGTCTTTAATGAGAAAGTAAAAGTAATGTAAAAATAAGCCATGTGAAGATGATGGATATCATACAGAGAGTCTGTATTATAATGTCTTTGGGATTTTTACTGCAGAAAGACATTTGATTGTAAAGACTGCTCACTTAAATCAATGCGTATATTTTAAAGGTATTTCAGTTTCGAAATCTATGTCTAAGGATGTGTTGCTTTGGAAAGGAGACTCTGGTTTTGTTCCCACAAAAAGCCAAAGGCTATGGATTTGTTCCAGATTAAGACACATCAGGTTTGACCAGCCAAGACCCACTGAAAGGTCTCTGATGACACCACGGCACAGATGATCCAACATCCAGAATGGTTTGAAGGCAACTGGCTCAGACAATACAGCCTTATGGACTACTCCATAATCCTAACATTTCTTTGTATCCCCATAAGATACAGCACCCCCCTCCAACAGGAAGTAGTAAGAGAATCTATGCCCAAATTCCCAAATTATATGTAATTTTACTTTGCTAAGGTTAAAACCTTCCTTTTTTTTAAAAAAAAAAGGGGGGGGCGCACCAGTCCAACTTGGCCCCAGACTTCCCTTCTGAACCAGAGGTGAGTATCTGGGCACAGCCAGGACCCAATCTCTGGGCACCAGCCACTCAGGGAAGACCTGCCCAACTTGGCCCCAGGTTCTGGCCACCAGGCAGGTCCCCTTCTTTCCCCACCAGGCGGGATCCCCTTTTCCAAGCACCTCGGCAGCCCCTGCAATCTCCATGCCCTACACCCACACCCATCTGCCTGAGACCCTGCCACTTCCCGAGACTTAGAGACCGGCCCCCGACCCCCATCCTGCCCCTGACTTCCCTTCTGGACAAGGGAGGTGAGTATCCAGGCCCAACCTGGACCCCATCCCTGGGCACCAGCCACTCAGGGAAGACCTGCCCAATTTGGCCCCATGTTTTGGCGACCGGGCAGGTCCCCTTCTAGCCCCACCAGGAGGGATCCACTTTTCCAAGCCCCCCGGCAACCCCTGCAATCTCCACGTCCTGTCCTCACGACCATCTGCCCGAGACCCCAGCCACTTCCTGGGACTTAGAGACTGGCCCCCAGCTCCTATCCTGCCCTGGACTTCCCTTCTGGACCAGAGAAAGCTCCCATCTTGCCCTGGACTTCCCTTCTGGACAAGAGCGCACATTTTACCCCGGACATCCTGTCTGGAAAACCTCCCATCCTGCCACAGACTTCAGTCCAGAAAAGAGCTTCCATCATGCCCCGAAGTTTCCATTTGGACAAGAGAGCTCCCATCTGGACAAGAGAGAGAGAATTCCTGAATCTGTCAGCTCTGTCTGAACCAGGTGCACTGATAAGATCAAGAATGAACCACAAAGAGATGGGCCGACTTCAAGGCAGAAGTACACACAACAAAATGAAGAGCAATACAGCATCACCAGAACCTAGCATGCCTCCAACATCTAGACCTGAACATCAAAAATTGGACAAAGCAGAAGAAAACAGCCTTATGAATAACATCATGAAGAAGGTAGAGGCTTGTGTAGAGTAAAAGTCAGAAAAAAATGGGAAGAACGCTGTAAACAACTAGAGGAAAGGGCAAACAAATTAGAAGAAAACAATAAAGTCCTGGAAGAAAACAAAAAAGTACTGGAAGAAAACAATAAATTACTGAAAGAAAATCATGAAAAAGCAATGAAACAAATAAAGGAAACAGTCCAAGACCTGAAAAGAGAAATAGAAAAAATAAAGAAGACACAAACAGAGGGAATGCTGGAAATAGAAAAACTGAGTAAAAGATCAGGAACTTCAGATGCAAGTATAACCAACAGAAGGCAAGAGATGGAAGAAAGGATCTCTGGCATTGGAGATACAGTAGAAAAAAATAGATTCATCAGTCAAAAAAAACACTAAAGCCAACAAAGTCATGAACCAAAAAGCCCAAGAAATTTGGGACACCATGAAAAGACCAAACCTACAAATAATAGTGATAGAAGAAGGTGAAGAATACCAACTCAAAGGCACAGAAAATATATTCAACAAAATCATAGAAGAAAACTTTCCCAACTTAAAGAAGGAAATGCCTATGAAGATCAAGAAGCCTATAGAACACCAAACAGACTAGACCCCCCAAAAAAGTCCCCTCGCCACATAATAATTAAACAACTAAACGTACAGAATAATGAAAGAATATTAAGCGCAGCAAAGGAAAAAAGCCAAGTGACCTATAAAGGCAAACCCATCAGAATAACACCCGATTTCTCAATGGAGACTTTGAAAGCCAGAAGGACCTAAACAGATGTAATGCAGACACTAAGAGACCATGGATGTCAGCCCAGACTAATATACCTAGCAAAACTTTCAATCATCATAGACAGAAGGAACAAGATATTCCAAGACAAAGCCAGATTTAAACAATACCTATCCACAAACCCAGCCCTACAGAAAGCATTAAGAGGAAAATTTCAGCCGAAGGAAGTCAGATACACACTAGAAAACACAGGCAATAGATAAAGCCACAGCAGTAAACTCCAAAGAAGAGAAGTACACACACACTACCACCAAAAAACAGGAATGAACAATCACTGGTCATTAATATCCCTTAATATCAATGAGTGCTGGGATTAAAGGCGTGCGCCACCACCTCACGGCAAAAATATGTTTTTAAAAGTTACCCATTCGAAAAAAGAGGCCAGTCGGTGGTGGCACATGCCTTTAATCCCAGCACTTGCGATGCAGAGCCAGGTGGATCTCTGTGAGTTTGAGGCCAGCCTGGGCTACCAAGTGAGTCCCAGGAAAGGCACAAAACTACACACAGAAATCCTGTCTCAGAAAAAAAAAATGTTACCCTGATGAACAAGTTTTCAATGATGCAATCTGATTTGTTTGCAACTTAAATATAGTGATTCACATTATTTAAACTCCATTTTTTTCTGGAAATTTTACATCTTATAAACTATAAATGACTGATTACTGATAAATGACAAGATACAAGGCATACATCATGTGATGTCTTTCACTTTATACAAATATACATTAGACCTGGAATAAGAAGAGTCATAAACGTTGTTCCCAAAGAATTATTTATCAGTTATGACATGTTGATAAAATGTAGAGGAATGGGTCCTCATAAATGTGCAGTAGTCACACAATACAGAGTTTCAGGTGAAAGAATATAGGGCAGCTTATGAAAATTGATGAACTGTGAAGGGCTGAGTACAGAAAATCTTTAGGTATGTGTGTTAAATTAGATGTGAGGACAGGTTGTGCAGAACATGTTACAGCAGAGAGTTGAACAATGTTTGTATATTTAACATAAACTTTATATAATTGATTTCTTGGGTAAGTATTTGATTAACTGAAATATGACATTAGCCTACAATTAAAAAATATATTGGTCTCTGTTCTACTCAAATACATAGCTCAATATGCAATTAATAAAGAGAGTAATTCCTTCCTGTCAAAATTATATTAATTTTTTAATATGTGCTTTTCTTCATAGAAATAGCATACATGAACTGTAAGCTTGATGAATCCAGGAAACCTATCAAGGGCAAAAAAACACATAGAACTATATGAAATCAAGTGATGTTATAATGTTAAAGCAATGCAGTGTTGAAGAGGTGAAAAATACATACACATCTTATTCATCTCTTATTTAGTATAGAGAACACAATATTTTCTTATGAATTCAACTTTCTAATTTAGAGAAATTTGTAAATAATATTAGAATTGAGAGAAGAAAATTGGATCATCAATAAAAGAAATCAAAACATATAAAATTTTAAATCACTATTTTATCTGTGACAACTATAACTTTGGTGGTAGACAAGATGGAAGACTTCTGTATAATTAATAAAAACATGGACTATGCTGTAAAATTGACTTTTCCTTTAAAATGTCCTTTGTTCCTAACATGATGAAGCACATTTCTATGTGGTTTGAACAAAATAATATGGCACTTAGGGATAAAGATGCAACCTAGGAGACCTGCACTGGAAGTCAAAATAGAGAAGACTTCCATGACCACAGTGATTTTCCCCTTGGTGCTGTGGTAGACAGGAAGGAAGGTGACCCACACACTGAAGAACACCAACATGCTGAAACTGATGAACTTGGCTTCATTGAATGTGTCAGGCAGGTTCCTGGACAGGTAAGCCATAGTGTAGCTCCCAAGTGCCATGGAGCAGAGGTAAGCCAGGACAGAATGAAAGGCAATGGTGGAGCCCTTGTTGCATAAAATAATTATGTGGCCATGTTCAGTGTAAGCATCTGAGTCAATAAAGGGAGGAGAGGTGCTCACCCAAATTCCACAGAGGACAAGTTGTATAAGAGTGCAGACAGGAATGATAAGATTAGTAGACCTGGATATCATTATCCACCTTATCATTCTTCTTGGAAATGTGACCTTGAAAGCCAGAACCACAGTAACAGTTTTGGCCAAGACTGTGGAGTGAGCCACTGTGAATAAAACTGCAAATGTGTATTGCTGCAGGATACAGGTTGCTGTATTGGGATGGCCAATGAAGAGCAATGGACAGAGAAAACAGAAGATCAGAGTGATGAGCAGAATGTAAGAGAGAGTCTGATTGTTGGCCTTGACAATGGGAGTGTGGTGGTACTTTATAAAGACACCAAGAACACCAGTTGTTAGGGCAGAGAAGCCCAGGGCCAAGTAGGTGAGTGTCAATCCCAAAGGGTCTTCATAAGACAAAAATGTCACTGCTTTCTGGAGGCATTCATTCTGCTCTGTGTTTGCATATTGACTTTCTGGACACCTCACGCAATGATCCACATCTACTGAGGAATTAAAGTTATTGTGAGTCTCTGCACAGGTTCTCATTTGATCTCAAGCCACTTCCCAGCACCAGCTCTCTGGCAGTTGCCCACATTTACTTTTCATGTTTGAGACTCAAGTAAACAAGTTTTCAATAGTGATGATTACCATTCAATAGTGGTGATTACCCAATGATATCTAATCAACCATTCCACATCGATACTGACAAGTCTGTACTTTTCACTGTTATATTTAAAAATGTTTTCAATTAAGTGATAATTTGTATTTTTTCTTTATATTGTCTTAAATTATTGAATTAAATTACATAAACCTAACTTGATCCTATAATCACCTCTTTCTGTATTCCCTTGTGTGACTTTTTCATGTGAGTTAAGTAAAAATTACATGCTTTGGTATGTCTTTCTTTTAATGTTTTTCTCAGTCCTAATATCAAAACTTATCTATTTACATTGAATTTATTGAATTCTTCAAACTGTTCAATCTCTGATAATTCTTGTGGGAATGAGAATAATTAAATTCTTGAAAGATGGAAAAAATCCCCTTGTGAATCTGTTTAATCATTCCCAGGGAGAAAATATCTGTTGAACAGATAGATATGAAACTCTGGGTTTAGTTTTAGTTGATCATGGGATAAGTTCTGTGATACTTTATCATTTATAATTTGTATGTTTTATCTTGAATTGAAGATATAAATGTCAATCTATTTATTACATATTTTCATTAAAATATTTCCATTTCATACAATTAAAATACTTGATATTTTTGCAAAGTGAAATTTGCAACTTAATTGGTGATGAAAATTTTAATTAAAAATCTATTGAATTCATCTTTTTGCTAGAGTCTGTAGCATCCTTTATTCCATTACCAGCATTTTATTTGTTTCTTCCAGATGTGCCTTCCTGTTGTGCTCATACTCCCAAGGCAATTTGTCTCTACTATATTCCATGTGTTTATTTATAATGGTTTCTAACAAATGATGAATGATTCATCTGTGCAACTCCACATATTATTTGGTAAATGCACAGGGTACATAAGTCATGATACACATTAAATAAGGATTTAAATATGATTTTTAAAATATAGATACACCTCACTCTATAGGATTTGAGGTTTAGGATTCATTATTTTGAAATATTTAGCATTTATGTTGTATATTATTCTTTCTTACTTGTAATAATTTAAAGTATCTACTTAAACTACAAACATCTAGGTTTTGATATTGATGTTTTTAGTTTTCTCCAATGAATAAAATTAGCATGTTCATGAACTTACCATGGCCCTAATGTACACAGAGTACCTATATGCACATTAAGTCTTTGATGATCTGTATAGTCGGTCTCATTATGAATGGTTTAAATTTGGCAAATTAAAGCCACCAAATAATTTGCAAGTTTCTGTCTTTATGAAATAAAGTTAAAACATCTGTGTATTCAGGAAAAACATTGTTACTCAATTAATATATGAAAAATTCTCACTAGACATTAATGTTGAAGAATCCTCATTAGTTTCCTCTCCATATTCAACATTGAGTTTGTGTGTGCTTTGAACATTCAGTGTTCTCAATTGTCTCATGCCTATTTTCTTGTCTTTGGATATATTCTGACATAAAGTTCCTCTACTTTGTCCACCTATTCCTGGAAAAGAGAGTCCTTCAAATTTAGTGTCCTGCCTTGTTAAAAGACCAAAGGTTTGCATTTATGCATCACTTATTCACAACAGTATCATTACAGAAGTCATGATGTGCCATTTCACCTAGTTGTCACAAGGCATCATCCCATAATTTACCATCATACCCATAAAATACCTCTATGTTTAATGATGCTTCCATTAACTTGTTTAAAATAGAATCAATTGTATACAATGAATCAGTGAGTACTTATTACATTCTTTAGCTTATGTTAATCAAATTAACACAGAAGTTATACAAATCTAGACTCAAATTCCTGAGACATAGCAACTATTGATTTAAGATAATTGTGTTCAATAAAAGATTCTCATAATAGTTATTGACATACTTCCCTAGTGGTTATATTCTGGTTCACGACATGTTTTAGATATTAAATACCTATGTTACTGAAGCACATCCCACTCCATGGAAGTTAAGGAGCTTAAAGTTGTAGTACTCATATGTATGGAGGATGGAGGAAAAAGGGGAAGAAAAATACCCTTTAAGGGAATGTTGAAAGTTATTTATACTACAAATCAAAAAGATGAAGGTAGATAAATGGTTCTGTGGTTCAGGATACTATTTCTCTTAAGGAGGACCTAGTTTCAGTTGCAAGCGCCCACAAAAATATCAATGTTATCTGTGCCTCCACCTCCAGGAGTTCTGAAACCCTCTTCTAACTTTCATATGCACTAAGCATGTACATGTGCACATACATGCATGCAGGCCAAACACTCACAGATAAAACAAAAAGAAAAAGATTCTAAAACAATATATTAGAACATATCCACAGGTAAATCAAATATGATCATTCTGATCACATCTGATAAACCTAGAACCATGACTTAAATTATGCAATGAGTGGCATAAGGGTCTGATCTTTAAATATCTGCCAATCATGAACTAAATATGCTTTGATATGCAAGAAAATTCAGTATTTATAATGTGTGTTTTTGCATGTGCATGTGTGTGTGCCTATGCAAGTGTGTGCATGTGTGCGTGTGTGCGTGTCTGTGTCTGTGTGTGTGTGTGTGTGTGTGTGTGTGTGTGTGTGTGTGTGTGTGTGTGTGTGTGTTAAATGCCATGGTGAAATAAAGCTGACTATTCTGTGACTGGTAAATTTGTTCTCTGAAAGGAACAATGGCTCCAGTGGATCAAATACATGAATCAAGTATGAGATTCAATGGCCTGAGCACCATTTAAAATGTTATGGCGCATGCCTTTAATCCCAGCACTCGGGAGGCAGAGGCAGGCAGATCTCTGTGAGTTCGAGGCCAGCTTGCTCTACAAAGCGAGTTCTAGGAAAGGCAAAGCTACATAGAGAAACCCTGTCTCAAAAAATAAAATGTTTTAAAATGATGATAATATGAACCAAATTATTTTTACTTATAAGTGAAAAAACCACAGGACTTATCCCTACTTTTCCTTCCCAGAACTTAATCAGCTTAGAAATTGCAGAACACTGTGGAGAGGTGGGGAATACGCCAGTTAGACTGACACTTACCTGTCTCATTGGAAATCTCATTGTCTGGACAACGAGTACAATCATAGCAGCAGGCAGCCTTGCCCTCCTGGGGTGATTTCCTGAATCCAGGAACACAGCTCTCACTGCACACAGAGCGAGGAAGCTGGGAATTAAATAGTGAAAAGGAAATACTCAGGAGTGTATAGTTTTAAAACAAAAAATATTATTTCTTAATATTGGACAATGAAATGGCAAGTTTTTATAATTATTCTTTGCACATTCTTGTTTTGATGCTTCTAATTTCAATATAGTATATACATGAAGATCAATGTGTTTAAATAATGGTCTAGAGATAATAGAAATCTGAACAATTGTGAAAATATAAGAGGTTGGGCAAAATAAGAAGTTTGCTAACTGAGTACACGTTTCAATGGGCAACTGTAATGCCATCCTCTTCTTGTTGTATACTTCATGACTGCTCGAGTGAGAGTATCATTGTTTCCCATGTCATGCTTAATTCACATTTGTTTACTAGACAGGACTCAGAGTTAGTATATAAACTTCTCTCTGTGACTTTCTTTGAGAGATGATCTACATTAAGGTATTTGAAGTGGGAAGACATATTCAATAATTAGGTATTCCATTTCATTGGATGTAGTTAAGGACAGAAAAAAATGAAAAAAGTATGAGAAGAGAGTGTTCACATCTCTCTACTTTCTGACTGAAGATACAACATGACTCACTTTCTCACATTCCTGCCAACATGATTGCCTGAATCATTATGAACTGCTCACACCAAGTGTGAACTATATAAGTCATTTGTTTTAAGTAATGTCAGCCTATTCATTTTTTGTTTTTTGTTTTTTGTTTTTGGTTGTTTGACAAATTGTTTCTTTTATCATCAGGAAGATAAGTAATTAACCCATGTACATGAGCCCTCCATGCTACAGTGCATTGCCAGATGCCTGAAAGCAAAATGATCATGTCCTGATATTTCCTAATCTGGGAGTCAAATTACTACTCATGACAGGTGGTTTCAGGTCAGGAAAGAAAACTTAATAAATAGACACTGTATTTATTATTGGGAAAATGTATCCAAAGATAAAAGTTTGGAAAACAAACAATCACATGCTGTATAAGGCAACAAAAACTTTCTCAAATGTCAGTAGTTTGGGGCACGCAGATGGGCATTCAGTAAGGAACCAACAATCTTACATCCACAAACAAATCTCTATTGACATAAGGATCAAAAAAATGAGATAAGATCCAGCCCACCTCTGGAAATCTTATACCCCACTGTATCATATGGTCAGAGAGAAACAGTTCTTGGCCCTGTGGAGCATTTGGAGAAAATGTTCCAACTTTTATCTTTTGTCTGAGACCATCTGGAAAATTCCAGAGGTTGAGAATATCATATTCTGCATCTAATCTCCTTTGTGAATCCAAAACCATAAGTTTTTCAGCACCATTTTTGAAATGGATATTCTTGAGATAAGGATGTAGCTAAAAGAAATGCAGAACTATATGATTAATTTATTCCCACAAAGGCTCAACAGAATCCAATGAAGGTATAGGTCTCAGTGACCCAAATCCCTGACATTAATTGCAAGCTATACCAAGCTATCAACATTTTAATGGATGAAGAATTAAAATGAATATATCATGTTTCTAGACTGTTATTTCAAAAGAAAGAATTCACACACACTTATACAATAACAAGTAGACAAACAAAAATATTTACTCCATGAATGTTGATTCATGCAAATACCAAAACCTTGAAATTCAAATTTTTAAGTAATCTACTCAAAGTTTCAAGGTGTAATTTGGGGTGTTTAATTCCAAAATGTAATAAAATGGTCAGTTAAGACTTTCACACATAGATTCAGAATTTAAACTTTAAGGATGTAATAGCATTTGACATTTTAGGATCTAATTCTCCTATTTCTGTTCTGAAATATGCTTAAATTAATGGGGTTTCAATTGAGGATAGCAAGATTCTGATGTTAATTGTAACACAAAATAAATGATGAGATACATACATTTATATTCTTATTACCACCCATTAATCGTGAACAATAACACACGTGTCCACAAAGACTTCTAGATGATAAATTTTATACAGTCTCTCAGGTGCTTTTTTGTATAAAACCTGCCACTGTATACAATCATGTAGTGTGTTCCTTAGAAACCTCCCTATGTCACAGGGCTATGTATAAAATATACAGGAAGAGAAATTACCTCCCAAGGGTAGGTATTTACCGCCCCATTGCTATGATGGTGGATTTCTACTTGTTTGACAGTCATCTCATGGAGACTGTGAGCCAAAGCATATACAGAATTATATACATTGTAACTCTCTTCACTCATGTCCATTTCCAAAGCATTTCCAGGCAACATTTCCAAAGAAGCATTGGGTAGACAGTTAACCAAAATTTTACAATCAGGTCCAGAAAAAGAGCAATTGAAATATGTGTTCCAAAGAAGAGCAAGGATATGATCTCCTGGATATTTGGAAGGCTTGTATGTCTGGATAAACTTCCTAAAATCAGGAATCTCAGCATGGGGATGTGCAAAAATGAGACTACCATGGAATGGATCAAATATGAAATAAGGAACATCAGTAGTTACATCCCATTGTGACTTTATGATCCAGACTTTCCAAGCACTTGAATGTATACTTATATATATTATTATAGCATATAAAGATTTAGTGACATCATAAATGATAACCACATTTGCAGATGATTTCAGGATCTGTGGATGCATTGTTCTGGATTTAAAGTCAGAGTTCATCCAGTTGAATGGAATCATTTCTACAAAAGCTATACACACTCTGTTTCTATCCATCTCTCCTCTCAAGTTGGATAGAATCTCAGCTGCATTGTGGTCATCTATGAGAACCAGTCCCACCCAGGTCCAGCTGAAATGAACCATCAAAATCACAATGCCATGTGACAGAAATGTGTCCCTGGGTGCTGTCTGGTAGAGAGAAGAAAACTGGCCTCTGTCACTTAGGATAGTGTCAAATCGCCCAAAAGTAATCTAAAGAAAATTTCAAATAGGAAACAAGAGTGAAAAGATTGACATAGAATACAGTCTTAAACCTGAGGTGACACTTTGGATTGGTATAAACTAACTTATGCTCATGGTATTTTAAACTCCCATCCTTTCGCTGAAGACATTTATGAAGAATTTGTCACAAGACACAGAGTTTTCTAAACACTGACTATAAGCTCCACCCTCTTTCTCTTCTCTCTCGTAAGCAAAGTATATAAGGACATATAAACAAATGCCTGATTTATTCTCCAATAGATGAAAGCCACAGGCTTACTTCTTCACATTTGAAAACACCTGAAATATCTCCAGTTTAATATGAGTTTCTTGTTCCCTCACAGCCATGTCCCTCACCTGTGGATATTTGTAAAGATTCAGTAGTCTCCCAATTTGTATAGACGTTTCCCATGATGTTCCTGTAAGTAAGGCAGCAGGTTTGTTCTCCCTTCTACATGTGTAATTGGGGATATTTATTCTCATTCCTATGAGGAAAAGTAAAGTTTCCCGCATAATATCCAGGTGATTGTTTATTACATTATATAGCTCAAATCCTAGAGATGTGTTGGGTAGGATATGAGTGTTCCTGTTGATCTCCTCAATGGCAAATATGAAGGCCAAAGTAAATTGGTAGCTCCTCAATTTGAACCTGGAGAGAAAGATTGCCAATACTTATGATGAGGACTCACATCATATCTTTTGGTAAGATGTTGGGCCACATCCTCATGATATAGTAACAATGGCCTTTATACTGTCACTATTATATATCTACAAACAATTTTTTGTCATCAATTTAATGGTTATAGTTTTAATGTCATGGTATATATGGTTAGTGATGTTTTAATTAACTAAAAGCCTCAGGTGTATCTAAAATTTCTGGCCTGGAACATTAACCTGGACTGATATAAACCTTGGAATCTCTAGTATGGGAAAACACAAACATAATTCTTTGATGCTTTAGTGAAATAACCAGGAAAGGGACACTTACATCCTTTAAGGTTCCCCTGTTCTGTACAAAAAAAACTTCAAGGCTTCCACACCACATTCACTCTGTCTGTATATAGATGGAGACTGCAGCCTTTCAGTTCTTCTGATTAAAGATCAATGACGCTTATGGGGATGTCTGCCTGTGTCACATGCATCAACCCCAAGCAATCTTGGATATGAACCTGGCAGGGGTTATAGCTTCCCACACCCATGCACATCTCTTCCTCTCTCCCATTGCCATCTCCCCTCTCCTTTCTAAGAGCCATATAATGAAGAGCAGAATGTGCATGAGTTTGAATGTCTTGAGTTTCCTGTATTTTAACAGCCTACAGTCATGACTTAAATCCTCTTGGGTACTTTGTGCTACTTGTTTTATTTTCCTCTGTTGCCTGCCTCTTTCTTTATTCTTTCACTATGTTCTTACCTCCCACACAAAGTGAATTACACAACAGCTTTGAAAGCCCTGATAATAGATGAAATTATATTACTCTGAAGCTGAGTTCATTTTGAAAAGAAAATATGACCTGGTTTATTGAACACATGACTTGAGGATCTTCATTAAATGGGAGCAACTATATAACTTGGCTACTAACATTGCTAATGGTATGATAAAGAATGCATATGTCATGTGACTTCTACACCATCTTGGTACATGTGACCACTTTGGACAGTCCAAAATGGTGGCCACTGTGTCACAGTCCCACAGTGACTAACTCTGTTTCATCACGCTCTCATCAGAAATACCTTATTTATTTTATGTAAGTATCCCTCATGAATTCATGGGTTCTCTATGGAGAACATTGGTGAGAAGGAAACTTGGTGTCATTGAGAGAGAAGAGACAGATTTTACTTAAGGCCTCCCCATTGATAGAATATTCTCACAATACATAGTAGACGAATTTGATAAGCCTCTTATGTCTCGTGGTCTGTTCATTTGGATACTAATCACACCAAAAGGAGTTATCATTGTGTATTCATTTGGCAAAGGGTGGAGCTGCAATGGCTAACTTTGGTTATCTACATCACTATGTATAATCTGAACCTTAGAGGTAGCGAAACAGTCTTTTAATCCAGTTATTTAAGACACGTATGTAATCTGGAACTTTAGGCAGGAAGACACACATTTAATGCAGTTCATATATGATGGAAGCCTATATAAGGACACGAGAGAAGGAAACTTTGATTTCTGTCTGCTTGCTACCACCTCACTACCAAGTCCATTCTTTCACTGGAATTACATCTCCTGGATTCCAGAATATATATCATGATATGTGGCTTTGAAATTTCTAATCCTGGGACTTACCTTTATCCTCTACGTCATGTATTCAAAGTACTATATATATATATATATATATATATATATATATATATATATATATATATACATGCAAATGTGAAAAGTTAAAAAAAATCCACTGAGTAGTAATACACACAATAATACTGACAATAGAGATAAAATAAATCTTAATGTGTAGAATAAAAATAAAACAAACCTTGTAAAATGAAAAAAAATTGTAGAATTTGAAAACTAAAGTATTCATGCTATAATAATATTTATCCACAAATTCAAGAAACACACACACACACACACACACACACACACACACACACACACACGTATTTGAAGTATTAGAAAAGAAAAGAAAATTTTCTCATCATGAAGAAATGGTTAATATTTTGTAGAAATGCGTATCTAGTTATGTAAACATATTGCAATAAATTTAATTTTATACTGAAAAATTAAATAAAAAAAAGATTAAAAATGTTTTTAAATTACAAAACCAAACAATAACTAAAAGCAAAAAATTGATAAGAATATTATTCACAGATATAGAAAATCTCCATGACTGAATGTAGAGTTTTCTGGAGGCCAGAATTGGAATACTGTTTCATATGTCATTTTATTTCTATTTTGGAAATTTGATGAGCCTCCAAAACAATTTCCCTAATATCTCTGTACATCTCAATGCACACCAATATCAAATAATGATTTCTGTTTGCCAACAGACTTTCAAATACACATGGTTAGATTTCTTGATGATAATCACTATCCTGGGGTAAGCTTGTACTTCTAGGTAGTTGTAATTATATTTACACATCAATGGTACAGCCAAACATTTTTTAGGCAAGGAGGAAAATGGACAGTTGAGGACAAAGATCCTATACAACAAAGGCAGCTGACAGGCTGGGTATCAACAGGCAGTAGAGTGAAAGCAACCATTTTCCTACAACTTGTATAGGAATCAATTAGAAATGATCACAGTCCTTAGCTTAAATATGAAACACTGAATGTGATAGGAGAATGCACAGTTAATAATTGTCAAGACATTAGTATAGGCAAGAACTTACTGAAGAGAATGCCAGTGTTACACAAATTAGCCTCAGATATGAAAAGAAGGGATCACACAAAATGAATATGGAACTACAAAATATTATTCCCTACAACAAAGAAAACTTTAATCAGAACACTGTAAAATAGGAGAAAACACATTCCATTTGTTCTTTAGTTCATGGACTAATGTCAAATATTTTCAGATAACTGAAGGAGTTTTAAATCAAGGTAAAACAGCCTCCAACCAGCAAATCGGTAATGACATGAACTAATCTTGTACCAAAGAAAAATTCATACAGCTAGCACCTACAAAGTTTTAACATCACTGATCATTAAGTACACATAAAAAAAAATAACATATTAAGCATTGATTGTTTCCAGTAGAGCAAAACAAAGATACATGAGCAAAGGAGAAACAGAACAAAATGTCCACTGTGGATTTCTGAATGTTTTTCAATTCACATCATTTCCATTAAAAAATCAAAGGAGATAGAATATGTTAGAAATTCACTTAAAAGGATAACATGAAAGACTGGAAAAAATGGGTGGTTAATCCATTGATATTTCAGGGAACTTTAAGTGACATGCAGATCACATTATTAATGAAGGTAAATGGAATGGAAGAATTGAAGTACTTATATTTGTAGACTGTGGGTATACAAGAAAAAAATGAATAGTGAAATTAAAAATGGAAAGTTTTGATCAGTCTTGAACTTCATATTTTTATTTTCACAAAAAGAAATATGAACCTATTTGAAAGGAATTGTGAGAAATTTTAGAATAGCCACAAAGCAAATCTTTGTCCTGTAACATGAAATACATTTATTAGGAAGAAAGCACCTAATTAGAAACATTATGATGTCCAAAATATCAAGGAATATATTCTCCATGAAACTGAAAACCTTCTGTAAGAGAAAGGACACTGTCAAAAGCACAAAACTGCAGTCTACAGAATGGGAAAAGATCTTAACCAACTACATATCTGACAGAGGGCTGATATCCAAAATATACTAAAATCAAGAAACTAAACATTAGGAAACCAAATAATCCAATTAAAAAATGGGGTACAGACCTAAACAGAGGTTCTCAACAGAAGAATCTCAAATGGCCGAGAATCACTTAAAGTAATGTTCAACATCCTTAGACATGAGGCAAATGCAAATAAAAAGAACACTGGTCTTCCATCTTACACATTTCAAAATGGCTAAGATCAAAAATTCCAGTGACAGTTCATGTTGGTGAGAATGTGGAACTAGGGGAACACTCCTACAATAATGGTGGGAATGAAAACTTGTGCAGCAGCTTTGGAAATCAATATGTTGGTTTCTCAGGAAATTAAATATAGATGTAGATCAAGACCCAGGTTTACGACTCCTGGAAAATACACCCAAAGGATGCTCTAACATATCACAATGGTTTTTGTCCAACTCTGTTCATAGCAGCTTTATTTGTACTAGCCATGAACTAGAAAAGAACCTAGATGCCTTTCAACTGGTGAGTGTATGAATAAATTGTGGCACATTAACACAATGAAGTATTACTCACTTTTTAAAAAAATAACGTCATGAAATTTGGTGGCAAATGGATGGAACCAGAAAAGGTCATCCTGGGTGAGATAACCCGGACTCAGAAACACAAACATGGTATGTACTCACTTATAAGTGGATATTAGCTATAAATAGAACTACACTACAATTAACAGACCCATAGAAGCTAAGTAACAAGGGGGGATCATCCGATGGGAGAGAAGGTTGCATGTTTCAGTTTCTCAACACAACAGATCTACTTGTAATTGCATTGTTCAAATGCCATATTGACTTGTCATGTAAGCTTTACCTTTAAGTGAATGTTAAAAATGATGCTCATAGATGAGTAGAGAGATTCTCTGTTTGAAGTCTCTTAGGATATTGTGGTCCACTCATAAAATACATTTAAAAAATCTACCTGACAAGGAAACTAGCTATCCTGCTCATATGAATTAATATACATTAATCTGAAAGGAAATACTTACTTGTAATATGTATATATACCTAGTATAACTAGTTATATATATATATAACTTATTTTTTTAAAATTAGGACTGCATGAAAGTAAAATAAAATTAGAAATTAAGACACAAAAATATTAATGTGATGAATATATTCCTGGCCACACATTCCATGTACTTTTTGTTACGATTATGAGAAAGAAAATACCTATGTGCATACAATCAAAATGTGAGGAAAATCAAGCATGAGAGGAAAATGCAATTCAAACCCACATTCCACATAAGGGAACATAGGCACATTCCTGCAAATGGATTTCTGTCACCACATTTGCTGTGTCTATTTCAGACTAAGCTGTCAATGCATACTTATATCTATCAACTTTGCCTCCCTGATCATTTTTCCTGCTCTATATCCCCAGGACTGATGAATTAGCACTGCATCCAGGTTTCAGCAAAAACACAATTGTATCAGCACTTCATAAATGTATCTATTTTCTTAATTGTCCATCTGCTGACTCTTCCCCTATACGTTGTTTCTGCATTTCCATTTTCCAGGGTTTTGTTCTAAATTGAACACAAGCCATCTTCCTCCATTTCAGACCTTAATAAGTGGATTCTATGGCTTCAGAAATGTCTGCATGGAGTAAAACAAATCCCACATCCTTCACAAAGAATCCTGCTTAGACATTCTCTCCAGCAGAGTCCACTCAGTGCTACTGCCATTGTCTTCCATGGCCTCTAATCCAACTGGCATCAAACTAAGATAAAACCAGCAGAGGTCACCAACAATATCTATGTGTCTTGAAGAACAGACTCATACCAGATGTAAATAATTAGAAAAACTGGAATGAAATGGAGAGTATGGTACAAGATTGACAGAATCTAAAGGATTACTAATCAGATTTATACACAAAAATTGTATTTGATTTTGAAATCATTTTAACAGATGAGGTCCCAAAACCAAGTTCTCATATTCTGACTTCCAAAACAGCAGCAGCTAACAAAGGCAGTCCCTGTCACTCTATCATCATATGAAGACTCTGTAGTCACTGCAATTAATAGCATTACATATTCTCAAAGGGAAAAAACTACACTTTAACAACTGCCTAAAACAATGTGTTAACTTTTGAAAATCATTGTCTCTGTGGAGAAAGCCATGAACAACGAAAGGCAAGGCAGAGGAATGTAGAGACATTCAGAGTACCAACTTTACTAAATAACATGAAGTAAAACACACTCTTCTTTCTTTGAGGGATGAAAAAGGTAACAGGAGGAAGACACACCTAGAAAAGAGTTCTGTGTATACAGGAGAGGGAATGCCAGGATGGGAAATGAAAGTTAAATTCATGTGAATGCAAACTTAGTTGAAGACAATGAAATCCGAATTCTGAAAAGGAATACATTTTAAAAGCACTTACTGTATTGCCTTTTCTTCTTCACATCTAGAATCATATATATCCATGCAGTAATAATTAACAAGTGAAAAAAGTGCAGCAATCGTCACATTCCCATCACTATGTAAAGGACGTTGTGCTTTGGAATCGCACTGAAAAGCATCATACGAGTAAAAAGGAACAAGAGCCTGCAGGAGCAAGAAAAGAAAAATCCAAGAGAACATCATAAAATACAAGTGTCTACAACAGTGTAACACAGATTCCAATGTGTTCAGCAGCTACTTATAGAGCTCAAGTATTTGTGAGCACAAGAGTTTGTACTGGTTTTGGTGACTGACATCATCACTCTAATCACAGATATTTTTGACAAGCCTCTTTTACATTCCATGGAGAATTGTAGACAATTTTCTTCCCTGAGACTTCCCATCTGAGACCCTGCACTCAGGATAAAAACAAGTTTCAAAACTCATTTGGGATCTTCTTTTTCCACAGGCCCCATGACTTCATCTAGGAAGACAGACCAGCAAGACCCCAGTGATGACTCCACTTGAATGGACTTGGCAAGAGCACTCTATCACAAAAGTTACATGAGACAGTGACTCGGGATGATGCAAAGACCTTGCAAGGGAGGAGATGAGAAGGAAAATATTCTGGAAAATGTCCCAACCAGATATAGTTCAATGAAAATCAGTAGGATATCCTGCTTTTTAAAACTGATTATTCCCTATGCTATGTTTCATAAAATGCTTTTACACAAAAATTTGGAGGTGTTTATGAGGTTTGTATTAATGAAGTAGTGATATTTAGCCAATCCTTTCTATCCAATGCAGCTCAAGTTCATCATAACAATGTCAATGGTGAAACAACTCTAATTCTACTTCATAAAATCATAGGCAAATATTGATTTTTTTCAATATTTTCTGGTCTATGATTGTGTCTCTTGATACATGGGAAGTTCCTCCCATCATTCTCTTGTCTATATTGTTTTTGGGTATTTGGATGCCTATGGTAAAGACTGACCCTTTTTAATGATTTTTCCATGCAGCAAGGTGCCTCTTGCACTCAGAAAGTCTGTAGGAAAACAGGGAAGAAAACCTACTGACAGAAGAATGCTGAGGTTTTCTTTTGCTAGTTATCAGATGTACATACAGGGAACAATGAAGTCCAACCTTTCTGGTCAACTTTGATGAATCAAGAAATTTGCTGGGAATTATGAAAGTATGGGTGTAAAGGACCTATGCATAAGTCTGTCCAAAATAATGAGGATGTATGGGTTCAAATACATACAGAGTGGTAACTTAAATTGTGTATGTTAAATGGTTCAATAAAATGAAGATGCTATTGTGTAATGATATGTTAGAAAAAGCCTTGCTGGGCTAAATAAAGATGAAAGGGCCAGATAACCCTAAAGCCAGGCATGATTCAATCAAAATAAATGGGACAACTTACTCTCTATTAATGAGTACTGTCTATGCAAATCTCTCTTTCCCAGGACCTGGAGGAGTTTTAAATATCTCTTTCTATAAATCATGTATGTTTGTATAACAACATTTCATCCCTGTCTAATTACTCCAAAAAAGAGTCTGTCTTAATCCTGGGGATATCAGTAGTCATGTTGAATTCATAAATTTCAAAGCAGCAGCTTAATGTCAAAGCTGAGATTAAGTTTCCTATTAACAGTCTGAACTTTGACCGTCTGTACAATTTTGTCATCTTTTCTCGGTAAATCCTTCATTCACATAGATTTCTGATTTCTCCTTGAACCAGAGTGCATGCTTCTTTACTTTTTGGGCTTTTCCTTGAATGTGTGATATTGTGAGAAACCTCTCAC
This sequence comes from Peromyscus maniculatus bairdii, assembly GCF_049852395.1. NCBI lineage: Eukaryota > Metazoa > Chordata > Mammalia > Rodentia > Cricetidae > Peromyscus > Peromyscus maniculatus. The sequence goes on along the minus strand of NC_134874.1, from coordinate 39,279,924 downwards.
TTGCCTCCATAAAACATGATATCTGAGAAGTATGTCCAATATATCATGTTGTACAAAACACACAAAAAATGTATCCTGAAATTTCTATAGTAATTTGAATTTAAAGCATGGAAAATAGTATATGCTATCCTGTAGCCCTAAACTAAAATTTAGTATAATTATATTCACAATAATTTAAATGTAAAACAACCATGTCAAACAAAAAATGTTAGTCACTATGCAAATGAGGACCTTCATTGAAAATGGTGCATCAAGATTTCTTAATCAATTGTGCCATAATCCCTGATAATGCAATATGTCTATACAGGAGAAAATAGAAACATTATACATGGTATGTTAACCAGGATTTTTTCTTCAATTCATTAACCTAATTATTGCTCTTAAAAACACAGTATCTTGGCCTGGCAGTGGTGGTGCATGCCTTTAATCCAAGCACATGGGAGGCACAGGCAGGTGGATCTCTGTGAGTTCCAGACTATCCTGGGCTACCTAGTGAGTTCCATGAAAGGGGCAAAGCTACACAGAGAAACCCTGTCACGAAAAACCAAAAAAAAAAAACCCACAATATCTTTAATATAAATAACCAAAATAACTATGTTTTCAGCAGACAAAAGTTAATTCTGGGTATTTGAAATGAAGTTTATCTGAACAGAAAATTATGGAGTGTGAACTATCCAGAATTTCAAGGATTTTAGAAAAACATGCATGCTTAATACCTCAACCACACTTCATGTAGATTCCATTGTATGATGCAAAGTATTACTTCTATTTGTTTATACAACCTAAGTAACACAGTTGAATATTCCAGGTAGCTCTTAAACTGAGCATGATCACACGTGTACACATCTGCAGTGTATAGAGAAGCAGAGGTTCTCCCTTCTGAAGACAACAAATGCATTTACTGACTTTCACACTGAACTACACTTACCTTATCTTGAACAAAGTTATAGAAGACTCTAGACTGGCATCTCAACAAAGGATATATTGAACTTCTATGCCCTAATATCTTGTGACTTATTGTAGGAAATGGTTCATTTGATGTGATGATCAATGTGGATAAGGTAATTATTAGTGGATCTGATGTAGTTGGAACGCTATCATACAGAATCTCCGATGGCAAGGCCAAGATGAACAACTTTAATGCCAGAACTTCAGGGTCTTTACTTCATGACATTCAGAGGGTAAAATGTCATTTCTTTGTCAAAAGCTCAGAGAACAATCAGGCCTATGGAAAGTTTGAGTTCCTGTGATCTAGAGTTGTGCAACAAAAATATCTCATGCTTTAAACACTCGGATTTGGATCATTATTTTTATTTTAGCAGAATGTCATTGCTACTTTACCAGTTTATAGACAGGTGGTCTGGTGCAACTCATATTACGATAAATGATCTGTGTAACTCAGCATGAAACATGGAATTCCTGACATTATTTTTTTACTAGTATCTGAAACCAGTTAATTCATATTATCACAAGAAACTTCTCATATCCTCCGGATATATATATATATATATATATATATATATATATATATATATATATGATATGTATATATATATAGTCTTACTAGCATGAGAATAGACATCAAAACCTGTAATATTTTCATTATACTTTATTGAAAATTGTGGAAATAGAAGCAAAATGGACACTGTGATAGAGAAATTTTAAAAACTGTCATTCTTGAGTGACTCTGTCTTTGATTTAGCATTAATTTTATTTATTTTTAATTAGATCATTGAGTGATGAGTTTGCTTAGAGTACTTTCACCTAAGCTCAGATTTTATTGATTCCCTTCCCCATCTTCTACCCCTGTATGCATATGGAGAGCCATGTGATTTCTCCAGGGGACAAGGCCTCAGAATAGCACAAACTCATTATCCTTGTGAAAGGCCCTTGAGCATCTGACTCATTTTGGTCAAGGACAATGAATAGTTCCCTGCATGATTCTACGCAAGACCCCAGGAGCATCTGTGCTACCTACTTTTTCTGCTTTCTTTATACAAACTATATGGCTAGCTGCCTCTAGTTTCACTTTCACAGAGCTACAGATAAAATGGCTATTACAAGAGAAAAACATCCTGCTGGTGAATTTCCTCTTGGTGAGTCAATGGGGGCATTGTTAAAAATACACAGTGTGCCTGATTAACCCCCTAAAGATTTGTTGTTTCAAGTGTGATCATGAATTCAGGATTTTCAAGAATAGGATGTTTCCTTTCCAATACACCTTAAGATTATCCTGAAAGAGTCACAGTTGTTAATGATATTAAAATTGTACATAACTGTTCAGAGGGAATGATTCTAAGTGCAAGACTCTAGGAGAAATGATAGTTCTGAGATTATAATTTCATATTCCCCATGAAACAACACACTCAGCTGGGATTCCCTATAATCCTTGGGGATAGGACATTGTGGAATGCTTTTATCAAATATTCAATCCCAACTTCACAAGCTTTAACAAGGGGAGAATAAATACTTCTCCCCCTTCACATTTTAAATCATGCTCTCTTTGTACTTTGTGATCCTAATTTACACTCTGAGGGCATTTCTGCTTCCCAGAGGCACTCTGATTACCAATTACCTAAAAAACCTATGGTTAGATGCCAATATACACTAACAAAAACAACAAAACAGAAAAATTAAATAGAAGGACCAAATGTCTTTTATACTTCTAAAAGATATTATGCTTGTAACTATTTACAGGATGCTGATACACCACTTTGGATTCCAGATTATTCTCGTGCATTTCTTCAGATGTCCTCTGTCAAAATGATAGCATCTCATTTTTTAAGATGGATTACCTTTTTTGTACTATAAAATAATTTTGGACACTTACCATTAATTTTGTTGTTCCTCTTGGTTTGTTTTTAATTTAAGTTATTCTGTTTCCAGTCCTCTACAAAAAATTAAACCTTGCTCTTTACATACTCCTTCCTGACATTCACAAGCTCCAACTTAAGAAAAAAGGCCAGGCAGTAGTGGCATACATCTTTATTCCCCGCACTTGGGAGGCAGAGCCAGGAGGATCTCTGTGAATTCGAAGCCAGGCTGGTGCAGAGCAAGATCCATGACAGGCACCAAAGCTACTCAAAGAAAGCCTGTCTCAAAAAACCAAAGGAGAAAAGTAGGGGATGATTGGAACCATGTGACTTTTTTGGGGGACAAGGCCAGAGAATAACATGAACAAATTGTTGTTGTGACAAGGCCCTTGAGATTAAGACCCATTTTGGCTAGCCAGTAGATGGTTCACTGCTTAGTTCTGGGCATAATAACCCCAACAGCATATGTGCTACCTGCTCACACTGCTTTCTTTATACAAAACATATTGCTGGCTGCCTCTAGATTCACAATTTCAGAGTTATGAATAAAATATCTATTGCAAGACAAAAACATTCCCCTGGTGGAGCTCCTCTGGGTGGGCATTGTTGAAAATATACAGTGTACCTGATTCAGTCACTAACAATGTGATGTTTCAATTGTGATCATGTATTCATGATTCTCCTAACAGGATGCTGCCTTGCCAACACACTTTGTGACTGAAAGAGTCATAGTAATTCATGACATTAAAAGTTTTCATAAATGTTCTGGAGAGAGTGATTCTAACCACAAGTGTCTAGTAGAAATGCTGGCACTGTGTTTATAATTTCATAATACCCAAGAGACAGAGCACACTCAACTGGGATTCTGTATAATCCTTAGGGACAGGCCATTGTGGAATGCTTTCATCAAATGTTAAAACCACAACTTCACAAGCCTTAACAAGGAGAGTATAAATATTTCTCCCCCTTCACATTTTAAATCATGCTCTCTTTGTATTTAATTACCTTAATTTAGACTCAGAGGACATTTCTACTTCCCAGAGACACTCTAATTACTAATCTAATTACCTACAAACCTGTGGTTAGATGGAAATGTATATTAACCAAAAGAAAAAGACCAGATGTCCTTTTGACTACCAGTAGAGGTTATGCTTCTATCTTTCTGCAGTATGCTGATACATCACCCTGCTTTCCAGACTGTTTTATTAGGCAATATGTCAGGTTCTCAAATTCTACCTCTTCCCCTATTGAACCATGGGCATTTATGCTATGGAAACAATTGTTAATCTCTTTTCTCATCCTAAATGCTTCATTACTGCCCTGATTTTCTATCATTGGAACTATAACTGTCTTTACTATGGCCTTTGTACAACAAGTACATATGGCTGATCATATTAATACACTGTCTTGAAATGTTTCTCTTGCTCTTTTTACTTAAGAATCTACTGATGAGGGCCTTGTGAATAGGGTTAATGCACTGGAGAAAGCAGCCTTATACTTAGGTACACAGATTCAACCTATTGAAATGAGACCTACTTCAATTTGTCAAACAAAATATACATGGTTTTGTGCTACACCATTGTCTTACAATGGTTCTCATTATCCATGGGAACAAATTCAGGCTCATATTAGACGAATATGGAATAGTTCTAATCTAGATATAAGTATTCATTTCTCCGTAAGCAAATTCCAATTATTTCTCATGCACATTTTCAGGTGTGCTCTCCCAAAAAGATTGCATCTCATTTTTAAAATTCGATTACCTCTTTTGTACTATAAATTGTTTTGGGACATTTATCATTAATTTGGCTGTTGCTCTTGGTTTAATTTTAATCTTAATTCTTCTGTTTCCAATCCTCTACAAAAAAATTAAGATTTGCCCTTTGCATAGTCCTTCCTGATGTTTTAAGTTCCAATTACAAAGAAAAGGAGATGCCAGGACCATGAGACTTCTTTGGAGGACAAAGACTAAGAATAGAATAAACAAATTCTTATTGCAAGGCCCATGAGAATACAACTCATTTTGAAAAGTCAGTGGATAGTTCCCTGCATAATTCTCAGCATGACCCCAAAAGCCTATCTATGCACTACCTGCTCATGCTGCTTTTTCAATCCTAAGCAGTTGCTCACTGCCTCTAGTTTCACTTTCTCAGAGCTACTGATAAAATAGCTATTATAAGATTAAAACATCCCCCTGAAAACGTCTTCTGTGTGAGCCAGAGGGGATGTTGTTCACAATATATATTGTGCCTGATTCAGCTCCTAAAGCTTTTGATATTTTAAGTGTGACCATGAATTTAGAATTCTCAAGGTCAAGATGTTGCCTTTTCAATGCTCCTTGTGATTAGTCTAAAAGAGTCAGAGCAGTTCATGACATTACAAACTTGCATGACAGTTCTGGAGATAACTGTTCTAACATCAGGAATCTAGGAAGAATGGTAATGAAAAGAAATCAAGAGTTATTGATAAGAGTCTAGGAACATGGAATGAAGCAGAATTATAGAAATCCACAATGCCCACATTTCTAGTGGCTTTGCCAAGACTGTGAAAATTTGAGAGGAGGCAAACATGATAAAAGGCATAAGCGATGCCGACTATTAAGAGAAAGCTTTTTTTTCCATTTTTTTAAATTATTTTACAACACCATTCAGTTCAACATAATAGCCACAGATTCCCCTGTTCTCCCCCTCTCGTCCCCCCTCCCCCAGACCACCCCTATTCCCACCTCCTCCAGATCAAGGTCTCCCCCTAGGACCCGGGTCGACCTGGTAGACTCAGTCCAGGCAGGTCCATTCCCCCCTCCCAGACCGAGCCAAGTGTCCCTGCATAAGTCCCAGGATTCAAACAGCCAACTCATGCAACGAGCCCAGGACCCGGCACCAATGCACAGCTGCCTCCCAAACAGATCAAGCCAAATGACTGTCTCACGCATTCAGGGGGCCTGATCCAGTTGGGGGCCCCTCAGCCTTTCGTTCATAGATCCTGTGCTTCCATTCATTTGGTTATTTGTCCCGGTGCTTTATCCAACCTTGGCTTCAACAATTCTCACTCATATAAATCCTCTTCTTTCTCACTAATTAGACTCCCAGTGCTCCACCAGGGGCCCAGCTGTGGATGTCTGCATTCAGATTCCTCAGTCCTTGGATGGGGTTTATGGCACAACTATCAGGGTGTCTGGCCATCCCATCACCAGAGTAAGTCAGTTCCTGCCGTCTCGCGACCATTGCCAGCAGTCTTTTGTGGGGGTATCTTTGTGGATCTCCATGGGCCTCCCTAGCTCTCTGCTTCCTCCCCTTCTCACCCTATCATGTGGTCTTCATTTACCATGGTCCCCTATTCCTTTTTCTCCCTCTCTTTTCTTGATCCAGCTAGGATCTCCCACTCTCTTTCCCTCGACCGTCGCTCTTCATTGCTCCCACTCATGACCAGGCTGTTCATGTAGATCTCGTCCATTTCTCTGTGTCTTTTTTGGGGGTCCCGTTTTCCATGTAGCCTCATTGGTGATGTGAGTAGCAGTCCAGTCATCCTTGTTCCACATCTAGCATCGTCCTATGAGTGAGTACATACCATATTTGTCTTTCTGAGTCTGGGTTACCTCACTCAGGATGATTTTTTCTAGATCCATCCATTTGCCTGCAAACCTCATGGTGTCATTGTTTCTCTCTGCTGAGTAGTATTCCATTGTGTATAGGTGCCACAATTTATTTATCCATTCTTCAGTTGAAGGGCATCTAGGTTGTTTCCAGGTTTTGACTATTACAAACAAGGCTGATATGAACATAGCTGAGCAAGTGCTCTTGTGGTATGATTGAGCATTTCTTGGGTATATGCCCAGGAGTGGTATAGCTGGATCTTGGGGGAGATTGATTCTCAATTTTCTAAGAAAGCACCATATTGATTTCCAAAGTGGTTGTATAAGCTTGCATTCCCACCAGCAGTGGAGGAGAGTTCCCCTAGTTCCACATCCTCTCCAGCATAAAGTGTCTTCAGTGTTTTTGATCTTAGCCACTCTGACAGGCATAAGGTGGTATCTCAGAGTTGTCTTGATTTGCATTTCCTTGATGATTAGGGAAGTTGAGCAATTCCTTAAATGTCTTTCAGCCATTTGGGTTTCCTCTGTTGAGAATTCTCTGTTTAATTCTAAAGCCCATTTCTCAATTGGACTGTTGGTTGTTTTGATGTCTAATTTCTTGAGTTCCTTATATATTCTGGATATCAGTCCTCTGTCAGATGTGGGGTTGGTGAAGATCTTTTTCCATTCTGTAGGCTGTCTCTTTGCCTTGTTGACCGTATCCTTTGCTCTACAAAAGCTTTTCAGTTTCAAGAGGTCCCATTGATTGATTTTTTGTCTCAGTGTCTGCGCTACTGGTGGTATATTTAGGAAGTGATCTCCCATGTCAATGCGTTCAAGACTATTTCCTACTTTCTCTTCTAGCAGGTTCAGAGTAGCTGGATTTATGTTGAGGTCTTTGATCCACTTGGACTTAAGTTTTGTGCACAGTGACAGATATGGATCTATTTGCAGCCTTCTACACGTTGATATCCAGTTATGCCAGCACCATTTGTTGAAGATGCTTTCTTTTTTCCATTGTACACTTTTGGCTTCTTTGTCAAAAATTATATGTCCATAGGTGTGTGGGTTAATGTCAGGGTCTTCAATTCGATTCCATTGGTCCACATGTCAGTTTTTATGCCAATACCAAGCTGTTTTTATTACTGTAGCTCTATAGTAGAGCTTGAAGTCGGGGATTGTGATGCCTCCAGAAGTTGTTTTATTGTACAGGTTTCTTTTAGCTATCCTGGGTTTTTTGTTTTTCCATATGAAGTTGAGTATTATTCTTTCCAGGTCTGTGAAGAATTGTGTTGGTATTTTGATAGGGATTTCATTGAATCTGTAAATTGCTTTTGGTAAGATTGCCATTTTTACTCTGTTAACCCTACCTATCCATGAGCATGTGAGATCTTTCCATTTTCTGACATCTTCTTCAGTTTCTTTTTTCAGGGACTTAAAGTTCTTGTCATATAGGTCCTTCACTTGCTTGGTTAGTGTTACCCCAAGGTATTTTATGTCATTTTTGGCTATTGTAAAGGGTGATGTATCTCTAATTGCCTTCTCAGCTTATTGTCAATTGTATATAAGAGGGCTACTGATTTTTTTGAGTTGATCATGTATCCTGCTATGTTGCTGAAGGTGTTTATAAGCTTTATCAATTCCTGGGTGGAATCTTTGGGGTCACTCACGTATACTATCATGTCATCTGCAAATAGGGAAAGCTTGACTTCTTTCTTTCCAATTTGAATCCCCTTAATCTCCTTATGTTGTCTTATTGCTCTGGCTAGAACTTCAAGTACTATATTGAATAAGTATGGGGAGAGTGGACAGCCTTATCTCGTTCCTGATTTTAGTGGAATTGCTTTGAGATTCTCTCCATTTAATTTGATGTTGGCTGTTGGTTTGTTATATATTGCCTTTATTATGTTTAGGTATGTTCCCTGTATTTCTGATTGCTCCAAGACTTTTATCATGAAGGGGTGTTGGATTTTGTCAAATGCCTTATCTGCATCTAGTGAGATGATCATGTGGTTTTTTTCTTTGAGTTTGTTTATATGGTGTATTACATTGATGGACTTTCGTATGTTGAACCACCCTTGCATCCCTGGGATGAAGCCTACTTGATCATGGTGGATAATTGTTCTGATGTGTTCTTGGTGTCTGTTTGCCAGTATTTTATTGAGTATTTTTGCATCAATGTTCATGAGGGAGATCGGTCTGTAGTTCTCTTTCTTTGTTGCATCCTTGTTTGTTTTAAGAATCAGGGTAATTGTAGCCTCATAGAAGGAGCTTGGTAATGTTCCTTCTGTTTCTATTATGTGGAACAATTTAGAGAGTATTGGTATTAACTCTTCTTTGAAGATCTGGTAGAATTCTGCGCTGAAACCATCTGGTCCTGGGCTTTTTTTGGTTGGGATACCTTTAATGACTGTTTCTATTTCCTTAGGGGTTATTGGACTATTTAAATAGTTTATCTGGTCTTGATTTAACTTAGGTATGTGGTATCTATCCAGAAAAATGTCCATTTCTTTTAGGTTTTCCAGTTTTGTGGAGTAGAGGTTTTTGAAATATGACCTTATAATTCTCTGGATTTCCTTAATGTCTGTTGTTATGTCCCCCTTTTCATTTCTGATTTTGTTGATTTGGATTCTCTCTCTCTCTCTCTCTCTCTCTCTCTCTCTCTCTCTCTCTCTCTCTGTCTTTTGGTTAGTTTGGATAAGGGCTTGTCTATCTTGTTGATTTTCTCAAAGAACCAGCTCTTTGTTTCATTAATTTTTTGTATTATTCTCTTAGTTTCTAATTTATTAATTTCACCTCTCACTTTGATAATTTCCTGGCATCTATTCTTCCTGGGAGACTTTGCTTCTTCTTGTTCTAGAGCTTTCAGATGTGCTGTTAATTCACTAGTGTGGGATTTCTCCAACTTCTTTATGTGGGCATTTAGTGCTATGAATTTCCCTCTTAACACTGCTTTCATAGTGTCCCATAAGTTTGGGTATGTGGTGTCTTCATTTTCATTGATCTCTAGGAAGTCTTTAATTTCTTTCTTTATTTCTTCCTTAACCCATTGGTGATTCAGTTGAGCATTATTCAGTTTCCAAGAGATTGTAGGTTTTCTGTAGTTTTTGTTGTTGTTGAAATCTAGCTTTAAACCATGGTGGTCTGATAGAACACAGGAGGTTATTCTGATTGTTTTGTATCTGTTGAGATTTGCTTTGTGGCCAAGTATGTGGTCAATTTTAGATAAAGTTCCATGGGGTGCTGAGAAGAAGGTATATTCTTTCTTGTTAGGATGGAATGTTCTGTAGATATCTATTAGGTCCAATTGGGTCATGACATCAGTTAAGTCCTTTATTTCTCTGTTAAGTTTTGATTTGGGAGATCTGTCCAGTGGTGAAAGTGGGGTGTTGAGATCTCCCACTATTAATGTGTGGGGTTTTATATGTGGTTTAAGCTTTAGTAATGTTTCTTTTACATATATGGGTGCCCTTGTGTTTGGGACATATATGTTCAGAATTGAAACTTCATCTTGGTCGATCTTTCCTGTGACGAGGATGTAATGTCCTTCTTAATCTCTTTTGATTGATTTTAGTTTGAAGTCTATTTTGTTGGATATTAGGATGGCTACCCCTGCTTGTTTCTTAAGACCATTTGATTGAAAAGTCTTTTACCAGCCTTTTATTCTTAGGTAGTGTCTGTCTTTGAATTTGAGATGTGTTTCTTGTATGCAGCAGAAAGATGGGTCCTGCTTTCGTATCCATTCTGTAAGGCTATGTCTTTTTATAGGTGAATTAAGTCCGTTGATATTAAGGGATATTAATGACCAGTGATTCTTCATCCCTGTTATTTTTGGTGGTAGTGTGTGTGTACTTCTCTTCTTTGGGGTTTACTGTTGTGGCTTTATCTATTGCCTGTGTTTTCGAGTGTGTATCTGACTTCCCTCGTTTGGAATTTTCCTTCTAGTGCTTTCTGTAGGGCTGGGTTTGTGGATAGGTATTGTTTAAATCTGGCTTTCTCTTCGAATGTCTTGTTCCTTCTGTCTATGATGATTGAAAGTTTTGCTGGGTATATTAGTCTGGGCTGACATCCGTGGTCTCTTAGTGTCTGTATTACATCTGTCCAGGTCCTTCTGGCTTTCAAAGTCTCCATTGAGTAATCAGGTGTTATTCTGATGGGTTTACCTTTATAGGTCACTTGGCCTTTTTCCTTGGCTGCTCTTAATATTCTTTCTTTATTCTGTCCATTTTGTTGTTTAATTATTATGTGTCGAGGGGACTTTTGGGGGGGGTCTAGTCTGTTTGGTGCTCTATAGGCTTCTTGTATCTACATAGGCATTTCCTTCTTTAAGTTGGGAAAGTTTTCTTCTATAATTTTGTTGAATATATTTTCTGTGCCTTTGAGTTGGTATTCTTCACCTTCCTCTATTCCTATAATTCGTAGGTTTGGTCTTTTCATGGTGTCCCAAATTTCTTGGACATTTTGGTTCATGACTTTGTTGGCTTTAGTGTTTCCTTCGACTGATGAAACTATTTCTTCTACTGTGTCTTCAATGCCAGAAATCCTCTCTTCCATCTCTTGCATTCTGTTGGTTATACTTGCATCTGAAGTTCCCGATCTTTTACTCAGGTTTTCTATTTCCAGCATTCACTCTGTTTGTGTCTTCTTTATTTTTTCAATTTCCCTTTTCAGTTCTTGGACTGTTTCCTTTGTTTGTTTCATTACTTTTTCATGATTTTCTTTCAGTGCTTTATTGTTTTCTTGCAGGACTTTATTGTTTTCTTCCAGGAGTTTATTGTTTTCTTGGAGGGCTTTATTGTTTTCTTGGAGGGCTTTATTGTTTTCTTCTATTTTGTTTGCTCTTTCCTCTAGTTGTTTACAGCGTTCTTCCAATTTTCTTGTCTTTTCCTCTACACAAGCCTCTACCTTCTTCATGAAGTTACTCATAAGGCTACTTTCTTCTGCTTCTTCCAGTTTTTGGTGTTCAATGTCTAGATGTTGGAGGGGGGCTAGGTTCTGGTGATGCTGTGTTGCTCTTCATTTTTTTGTATGTACTTCTGCCTTGACGTCTGCCCATCTCCTCGTGGTTCCTTCTTGGTCTTATCAGTGTACTTGTTTCAGAAAGAGCTGACAGATTCAGGAAGTCTCTCTCTCTTGTCCAAAAGGGAGTTCTCTTGTCCAACTCTCTCTGGTCCAGAAGCAAGAGAAAGCTTTTAAGTTATGACTTTTGTAGGATGATAAGAAAAAACCTGGTATATCCCCCAAAGGACATTGCTGTGGGATGTTCTGTATGTCCTGTGGGAGCCCGTTCTCCGGTTCCTCCTGGCTTTACCCAGCAGGTTCACATAGACGATGATTGGGACCACAGGCCTGAATGCAGGTGTTTGAGATGGTCTGCACTTGGCTGAGCTGTGGGATGGTCTGTATGTCAAGTTGCTCTGACTAGTCAATAAATAAAACCTGATTGGCCGTGGCTAGGCAGGAAGTATAGGCGGAACTAACAGAGAGGAGAAATAAAAGAACAGGAAGGCAGAAGGAGACACTACCAGCCACCGCCAGGACAAGCACTATGTAAAGATGCTGGTAAGCCACGAGCCGTGTGGAAAGGTATAGATTTATGGAAATTGATTAATTTAAGACATAAGAACAGTTAGCAAGAAGCCTCCACATCCATACACTTTGTAAGCAATATAAGTCTCTGAGTTTACTTGGTTGGGTCTGAGCGGCTGGGGGACGTGTGGGTGACAAAGATTTGTCTGACTGTGGGCCAGGCAGGAAAACTCTAGCTACAAATGGTGCCCAATGTGTTGGCCAGAGTTTCTACATAAAACCTGAGAAAAAGATTCTAAAATGGAGCTAAAAACAGCTTCCTAATTGTCTCTCTCAAATGAGTGGCAGCTGCTGATTTTAGCTACTGGTGCATTCCCAGCATCTGCAAATGGCATATTAAGCTGCATGGTGTATTTAGCCTTTGCTAGTACAAAACAAAACAGGTTTCTGGGCTACACGCTGCTTGGATAAAAGCATAGACCAACAATAGCTCCCAGAGCTGGTGATAAACAGACCACCACCATGTTGGGAAGCTGAGGTGGGTGGAGTCAGCAGCCATAGCACCGATTCAGTCTTACAAATGCTCCAGTTTAAAGCAATAGATTCACAATAAGACAGATTCAGATGGAACAAGACTTTAAATGCTTTACAATGTGTGTAAAAATGTACATAGGCTAGGAAGAGAGAGGAAAAGGAACATAGACAGTTATATAAAGAAATAGAAAGTTTTAAAAAATAAAGTTTTTAAAGAGAAAGTAAAAGTAATATAAAAATAAGCCATGTAAAGATGGATATTACATAGAGAGTCTGTATTATATTGTCTTTGGGATTTTTAACTGCAGAAAGACATTTGATTGTAAAGACTGCTCAGTTAAATCAATGTGTATATTTTAAAGGTATTTCAATTTCTAAATTTATGTCTAAGTATGTGTTGCTTTGGAAAGGAGACTCTGCTTTTGTTCCCACAGAAAGCCAGAGGCTATGTATTTGTTCCAGTTTAAGATACATCAGGTTTGACCAGCCAAGAGCCCCTGAAAGGTCTCTGATGACACCATGGCCCAGATGATCCAACATCCAGAATGGTTTGAAGGCAACTGGCTCAGACAATACAGCCTCATGGACTATTCCATAATCCTAAAATTTTCTTTGTATCCCCATAAGATACAGCGCCCCCTCCAGCACGAAGTAGTAAGAGAAGCTATGCCCAAATTCCCAAATTATATGTACTTTTACTTTGTTAAGGTTAAAACCTTCCTTTTGGAAAAAAGGGGGGAAGTGCTGTGGGATGTTCTGTATGCCCTGTGGGAGCCCGTTCTCGAGTTCCTCGTGTCTTTACCCAGCAGGTCCACATAGAGGATGATTAGGACCACAGGCCTAAGTGCAGGTGTTTGAGATGGTCTGCACTTGGCTGTGCTGGGGGATGGTCTGTATGTCAAGTTGCTCTGACTAGTCAATAAATAAAACCTGATTGGCCATGGCTAGGCAGGAAGTATAGGCAGGACTAACAGAGAGGAGAAATAATTGAACAGGAAGGCAGAAGGAGACACTGCCAACCACCACCAGGACAAGCAGCATATAAAGATGCCAGTAAGCCACGAGCCATGTGGCAAGGTATAGATTTATGAAAATGTATTAATTTAAGATATAAGAACAGTTAGCAAGAAGCCTGCCACAGCCATACAGTTTGTAAGCAATATAAGTCTCTGTGTTTACTTGTTTGGGTCTGAGCAGCTGGGGGACTGACTGGTGAGAGAGATTTGTCCTGGCTGTGGGCCAGGCAGGAAAATTCTAGCTGCAGGACATAGAGAAGTACAGAATGAAGAATGAATTGATTCAGCCTTGGCTGATGAGTTAATTGTGAGAAATTTAATTTGACTAGAAGGAAAAACCTCTTTCTTTTTGCATGATGCTGTAACTGTAAATGTTGCCAACTGGGCACACTGTTTGACCTGTAGGTGTGCCTAGTTTGAAAACTTTCTTCATCATTTGTAATACTGCTTATGCTTCTAACATTAAAGCTATGAATCAAATAGGACATGATTATCAATGAGCAAGATGGGGGACAGACAGGGAGTGAGGTAAAGAAACAAATTGGTAATTATTTTAACCATTATTAGAAACATAAGGAAATAAATCTGATTATAAAACTGTTCATGCAAACTATTGAAACTGTATATTAAAAAACTGCCCAGGCTATCCAGGGCCACTTGTTTGAATCAGGTGGTCATAGTTTCTTCAATGCACTGACTTCACAATCCGTCCCAGGTTATTGGACTCTTCTGGAACAAGGCTCCAGACATATACATCCTCAGGGTATCCTTATGCCTCATTATAGCTACCTCATTTCCATGTGTTTTATTTCCAGTCCCTTCTTTAAATAGCTATGTTCTTCCTTAAAGGAGACTATTTTTCCTGTTCTGAACATTTCTTTCTCCATCTCTCCCTTGGCACCTCGAACAGTAACAACTCTTTCCCTGAAAGATAGCCCTAAAGGAGGAGGTTTTAAAGATAGTTCCAACTCAGGTGTCTCAGGGCTCTATTTCCAGAACTGAATGGTGTTTTCAGTCATAGGGACTGACATTCTGCCTCTTACAAGAATCTTTCGTACAAGTCTATCCAACAACTCTACAAAGTGCTTCTCAATGCAGATTTGGGGGTTTTCGTAATTTGACCTTTGTATTTTCAGGGGACCATTGTCAGTGGAAAGGAAATATTTATTTAAAGTGTGTGTGTGTGTGTGTGTGTGTGTGTGTGTGTGTGTGTGTGTGTGTTTACTGACTTACATGTGTTATAGTTGTTTTTGTCTAGATATTTAATAGTATGATTCTATATGGGCTTTTCAGACATCTTTATGGTTATTTTTATTCTCCTTCCCTGCACATACAAAGACACACAACTGCAGAAAGAGACACACACATGGTAACACAAACACACACATACACAATCAGGAGAAAATGTCACATTCTATCACACACACAAACACACACAGAGAGACACACACAGAGAGACACAAATATACAAACACAAGAAAAGGAGATATAAAGAGAAAGAGAGAGAATCTTTGATATGAGTGACATTTGTGTGTACAGGTGATGGAAAAGGCCAGTATATATCCCTTACCTGTTGCTAGCTACTAATCTCAAATTTGTTACCTAGAAAAACAAGTCTCAACAATAAAACACTTTAATAAAGTAAACACGTCGAAACAATATAGATTAATGTTTCAGAAAAATTAATGCATTAGTTTTTTAAAAATTAAATGTTAACTTTGTTTTTGTCATATTTTCTGTGATGAGTTTTAATGACATTTAACAATGAATATATGTTTTTTAAAAATAGTTATCAATTCTTTTGTTTTCCACTTTCCATAATTTAGACTGTTATATGACCACTAGTTAATATTCTCCAGTGAATTACTGCAGAACTCAGACCTACTTAGATTTTTCTATATTAGTCTCTGTTGTAGATTTTAGAAACTGTCTTCCATGGGGCATTTTGCACAACTCAGCTCAGCCTCCATGCCTCTACTTCAAATGTACTGCTTTTTAACATCATAGATTTTATTATAGATTTACTATTCATTTTATTATAGATTTACTATTCATTTTACGTATCAACCATAGATTCCCCTGTCCTCCCTCCTCCCACCCCCAGCCTTCACCCACAAATCACTCCCCATTCCTACCTCCTCCAAGGCAAGGTCTCCCATGGGGAGTCAGCAGAGCCTGGTAGATTCAGTTGAGGCAGGTCCAAGCCCCTCCTCCCTGCACCAAGGCTGTACAAAGTGTCTCACCATAGACACTAGGCTCCACAACGCCAACTCATGCACTAAGGACCAGTCCTGATCCCACTGCCGGGGGAGGCGGGGAGGCTAAATAGTTCCAGCTGAAACAACTGTCTCGCTTATCCAGAGGGCCTAGTCCACTACCATGGGGGCTCCACAGTTCATGTGTTTTCACAAATTTGGCTAGCTGGCTCTGCACTTTTCCCAGTCATGGTCTCGATATCTATTGGTCATAGAACCCCTCCTCGCTCTTGTCAATTGGACTCCTGGAGCTACACCTACAACCTGGGCTTGGATCTCTGCATCTGCTTCCATCAGTCACTGGATGAGACTTCTGTGATGACAGTTAGGGTATTCAGCCATCCGATCACCAGAGTAGGTCAGCTCAGTCACCTTCTCGACCATTGCCAGTAGTTTATGGGTGAGTCATCTTTGTGGATTCCTGGGGACCTCCCTAGACCTCTGCTTGTCTCTATTGCTATGGTGCCTTCATTTATGTTAGTATCTCTTTGCTTGTTCTCCGACTCTGTTCCTGTTCCAGCTCGAACCTCCCGCTCCCCTAAGCTCTCATTCGACCGTCCCTTGCCGTCCATTACCCTCCATCACCCCAGTTTTCTCAAGTAGATCACATCCATTTCTCCTTTGCTGGGTGATCCATGTGTCCATCCTAGGGTTCTCCTTACTAGCTAGCCTCCCTGGAGCTGTGGGTTGCATTCTGGATATCCTTTGCTTTACATCGAGTATCACTTTGAGTGAGTACGTACCATGTTTGTCATTCTGAGTCTGGGTAAAATCACTCAGGATTATATTTTCTATTTTTTTGTGTGTTTTGTTTTTGAGACAGGGTTTCTCTGTGTAGCTTTGTGCCTTTCCTGGAACTCACTCTGTAGCCCAGGCTGGCCTCGAACTCATGGAGATATGTCTGGCTCTAGTATCTGTCCATTTGCCTGCAAACCTCATGATGTCACTGTTTTTCTCTGCTGAGTAGTACTCCCTTGTGCATATGTACCACATTTTCTTCATCCATTCTTCAGTAGAAGGGCATCTAGGTTGTTTCCAGGTTCTGGCTATTACAAATAATGCTGCTGTGAACATAGTTGAGCATGTGTCCTTGTGGTATGATTGAGCATTCCTTGGGTATATGCCCAAGAGTGGTATAACTGGGTCTTGAGGGAGATTAATTTCCAATTTTCTGCGAAAACACAATACTGATTTCCAAAGTGGTTGTACAAGTTTGCATTCCCACTAACAGTGGAGGAGTGTTTCCCTTGCTCCACATCCACTCCAACATAAGCTGTCTTCACTGTTTTTGATCTTAGCCATTCTGACAGGCATAAGGCGGTATCTCAGAATCATTTTGATTTGCATATCCCTGATGAATAAGGATGTTGAGTATTTTCTTAAATGTCTTTCAACCATTTGAGCTTCCTCTGTTGAGAATTCTCTCTTTAGTTCTATAGCCCATTTCTCAATTATACTGTTAGGTATTTTGATGTCTAGTTTCTTGAGTTCTTTATATATTCTGGATATCAGCACTCTGTCAGATGTGGAGTTGTTGAAGATCTTTCCCCATTCTGTAGACTGTCGTTTTGCCCTATTGACCATGTCCTTTGCCATACAAGAGCTTCTCAGTTTCAGGAGGTCCCATTTATTGTTTCTCTCAGTGTCTGTGCTACTGGTGTTATATTTAGGAAGTGATCTCCAGTGCCAATGTGTTCAAGACTACTTCCTACTTTCTCTTATATCAGGTTCAGAGTAACTGGATTTATGTTGAGGGCTTTGATGCATTTGGACTTAAGTTTTGTGCATGGTGACAGATACAGATCTATTTGCAGCCTTCTACACATTGATATCCAGTTATGCCACCACCATTTGTTGTAGATGCTTTCATTTTTCCATGGTACAGTTTTGGCTTCTTTGTAAAAAAAAAAATCAGCTGTTCATACATGTGCAAATTAATGTCAGGGTCTTCAATTCAATTCCATTGGTCCACATGGTTTTGATGCAAGTACCAAGCTGGTTTTATTACTGTAGCTCTATAGGAGAGCTTAAAGTCAAGGATTGTGATGACTCCAGAGGTTGCTTTATTGTACAGGATTCTTTTAGCTATCCTAGTTTTTTGTTTTCTTTTGTTTTTCCATATGAAGTTGAACATTGTTCTTTCCAAGCCTGTGGAGAATTGTGTTGGGATTTTGATGAGGATTGCATTGAACATGTAGATTGCTTTTGTTGGTAAGATTGCCATTTTTACTATGTTAATCCTACCTATCCATGAGTATGGCAGATCCTTTCATTTTCTGATATCTTCTTCAGTTTCTCTCTTAAGAGACTTAAAGTTCTTGTCATACAGATCTTTTACTTGCTTAGAGTTACTGCAAGGTATTTTATATTATTTGTGGCTATTGTAAATGGTGATGTTTCTCTTATTTCTTTTTCAGCCCATTTGTCATTTGTATATAGGAAGGCTACAGATTTTTTTTGAGTTAATCTTGTATTCTGCCATGTTCTGAAGGTGTTTATCAGCTGTAAGTGTACCTTGGTACAATTGTTTAGGTCACTTATGTATACTATCTGCAAATAGTTAAAGTTTGAATTCTTCCTTTCCAATTTGTATCCTCTTGATCTCCTTTTATTGTCTTATTGCTCTAGCTAGAACTTCAAGTACTATATTGAATAAATACTTGGAGAGTGCCCAGCCTTGTCTTGTTCCCGATTTTAGAGGAATCGCTTTGAGTTTCTCTCCATTTAATTTGATGTTTGCCGTTCCCTTGCTGTAAATTGCCTTTATTATGTTTAGGCATGTTCTCTGTATTCCTGAACTCTCCAAAAATTTAAGGGATGTTGGATTTTGTGAAAGGCCTTTTCAGCATCTAATGAAATGATCATGTTTGTTTTTTCGTTCAGTTTGTTTATATGGTGTATTACATTGACAAACAAACTTGAATCTCTGAGATGAAGTCTACTTGATCATGGTGGATAATTTTTTGATGTGTACTTGGAGTCTGTTTGCCAATATTTTATTGAGTATTTTTGCATCAGTGTTCATGAGGGAAATTGGTCTGTATTTCTCTTTCTTTGTTGCATCTTTCTTTGGTCTGGGAATCAGAATAACTATAACCTTGTAAAGGAGTTTGGTAACGTTCCTTCTGTTTCTATTGTGTGGAAGAATTTGAAGAGTATTGGTATTAATTCTTCTTTGCAAATCTGGTATAATTCTGTATTTCAACCATCTGGTCCTGGGCTTTTTTTAGTTCAGAGATTTTTAATGACTTTATATTTCCATAGGGATTATTGGTCTATTTAAATAGTTTATCTGGTATTGATTTAACTTAATTAGGTGGTACCTATCCAGAAAATTGTCCACTTCTTTTAGATTTTATAATTTTGAGGAGTACAGGTTTTTGAAGTATGCCCTGATGATTCTCTGGACTTACTTGTTGTCAGTTCTTATGTCTGATTTTGTTAATTTGGATGCTCTCTTTCTGTCTTTTGGTTAGTTTGGATAAGGGCTTATCTATCTTGTTGATTTTCTCAAAGAACCAACTCTTTGTTTCATTGATTCTTTGTATTGTTTCTATTTTATTCATTTCAGCTATCGATTTGATTATTCCCATTTATTCCTTCTGGGTGACTTTGCTTCTTCTTGTTTTAGAGCTTTCAAGTGTGCTGTTAATTCACTAGTGTGAGATTTCTCCATCTTCTTTATGTGGGCATTTAGTGTTATGAATTTTTCTCTTAGCACTGCTTTGATATTTTGGGTATGTAGGATATTCGTTTTCGTTGATCTCTAGAGAGTCTTTAATTTCTTTCTTTATTTCTTCCTTGACCAAGTGGTGACGCAGTTGAGCACTATTTAGTTTCCATGAGATTGTAGGCTTTCTGTAATTTTTGTTGTTATTGACATCTACTTTAAACCATGGTGATCTGATAGACTACAGGAGGTTAATACAATTTTTTGTATCTGTTGAGATTTGCTTTGTGGCCAAGTATGTGGTCGATTTTAGAGAAGGTTCCATGGGGTGCTGAAAAGAAGGTATGTTCTTTTTTTGTTAGGGTGGAATGCTCTGTAGAGATCCATTAAGTCCATTTGAGTCATAACATCAGTTAAGTCTTTTGTTTCTCTGTTAAATTTGATATGGCAGATCTGTCCAGTGGTGAAAGTGGGGTGTTGAAGTCTCCCACTGTTGATGTGTGGAGTTTGATGTGTAATTTAAGCTTTATTAATGTTTCATTTACACATGTGGGTGCCCTTGTGTTTGGAGCATAAATGTTCAGAATTGAAACTTCATCTTGGTAGATCCATCCTGTGATGAGTATGAGTAATGTCCTTCTCTATCTCTTTTGATTGATTTTAGTTTGAAGTCTATTTTGTTAAATATTAGGATAGCTACACCAGCTTGCTTCTTGATATCATTTGATTTGAAAGACTTTTCTCAACCTTTCACACAGAGGTAGTATCTATCTTGGATGTTGAGGTATGTTTCTTGTATGCAGCAGAAAGATGTGTCCTGCTTTCGCATCCATTCTGGAAGCCTGTGTCTTTTTATAGGTGAATTAAGTCCATTGATATTAAGGGATATTAATGACCAGTGATTGTAGAAGAATTACTAAACAGTCTTATTAAATAAGAAACACAGCCAATACAGAGTTAAAAGCCCAAGAGTTCAGAGCACTAGCCAAGACTACCTTAGCTTACCACTCACTGCCTTCAATTCCCCTGACAGATAATTTCTTCCATTCTGACTTGTCTTTTTATTGCCTTTCTGTTCTGCCTTCTCATTGGCTCTAAACACAACCACATGACTTTCTCATTACTGCCTGTCTATACAGACCTCCTGGCCTATATGGTTGGTACTGGGATTAAAGACTCGTGTCACCACACTTGGCTGTGTCCTTGACCACACAGAGGCTCTGCCTGGCATATGACTGGATTAAGGGCATGGGCTACCCCCTACTGATATCTGTTCCTGGCTCACTAATGACCTCTGAACTCTAGGCAAATTTTAATTATTAACATACAAATAAAATTACATTTCAGCACAATTAAAATATCACCACATCTCCCCCTATTATTCTAATAAAAAGAGAAAAGGAAAAAAGTTATGACTAATATAAGAAAAACTATATATAAATATAATAACTATATAAAATATATATAAGCAATAAATACCTAAACAATGTCTAGTCCATTTGCATTTGACAAAATCAGAGAAAATACTCCATTATCGATCCTCTTTTAGTAAGTCCAAAAAGTACCTGATTTACTTTCTATCCTAACTTATATTGCTAACAGAGCTATCTTATAATGTCTTTCAAATTTTTAGAGTTACACCTCTTTAGTGAATTTCTTTTCTGAAATTTTTAACAAGGAAAACTATAACTATATATTCTTCAACTCACTATAACTAAAACTATCTAATATTCATCTCCCTCAGAGACCCAAGAAGGATAATATTACATAAAAAAAAAACAGGAAATGCATGGAAACGGCTTCCATAAGATGTGAGTTGATATAAACAGCCAGCTGCCTGGACAATCACCCAAGGCTTCTCTGCAAGATTTGGGCATCATCTTAATTCCTATAGGCTTGGCATTTCTGAAAGATTCATTTGTGAAATGAGATGTACACAAGGCATACAGTTTGACCTCACATTCGGTGAGAGCAGTCCATGTACCAGAAACACCTGAATTCCACTAGTGTCCTGTCATGTCAGGACTTTAAATTTTGGAAATTATTGATGTTTTTGGAAGTCAGCTGTTCATTCTTCTTGGCTTGTGGGTGGCTTAATTTTGGCATCCCATTCTTTCTGCATCCCATTCTTCTCAGCTTGTGCGTGGCTTCATCTCTTTTATTAAATGCCAGTCTACCATTGAGAAGTTAGACTCCATCAGCTTAGTTACTTGTTCTAGAATAGCTGTTTCAGCTGCTGATCTACTGCACATCAAAAAACATTGGTCCACTGCCTATTCAGCTGCCTTTGAAGAAAGGGGCACTGTACCTTTTCCGGATTGCAACGACCACTTCAGGGATGGTGCAATATTGTCCTGGCCTCAGAGAATGCCTGTTGCTAATGACACAACCATACTTGTCTTGGCAAGAATCAGTAGTCCATTGTTTCATGTCCTTTCTGTCCATTATGTCCTGTTTGTCAGCAGTCGATTCCGGGACACTTTGTTGTCCAGTGGCTAACTTTTACCACAATGAAAGTTAACTCCATATGCAATTTCTTCAATGTCCATGTCTTCTTTGAAGTAGATTGGTGCTGCCAGAAGCTGACATGTCTCATAATCATAAAAAAAAATAAAAATTTCTAAGTTATTAAGACATTTTAAATGCCATATTCTGTAGATCTCTGAAATGTTTGAAGATGGCCTGTCTATCTAAAATATATCTGTTTGACCTTGAAAACATAACTAATATGACTATGAGTTTGATTGCAATGTCTATTAACTTTCATTTCTTTATATCCTAGTAGTTGGTAATAATAACATTCAAAGGTTAGCAAATTGCATTACATTGTTAAATAACTGTATACATACAATATCTTGAACAAGATTATAAATATGCACACAGCATTTTCTAACAATCTCCATCTCAATGTATATAATTTGTATACAATATACAAAAATCCATTCCAATGTAAACTATTTAAAACTAGTATTGTCTTCTAAAAGTAGATTCAGTAATCTATCTTTTTATCTATATTGTATCTATATCTTCTCCTTACTATTCAGAGTAGACTCAATAATCTACCCTGTATTCTATCATTTCAATGTATCTTCTTTTTTTGAACAAGTACCTTAAATCTATCTCCTTTGCTTAGCCCTTTTCCTAACAACAACTTGTAACGAACCCTCCTAAACAGTAAAAATAATCCCAGACCCCAAACCCATTGAAAGACCAAAAACACCCACCCCACACCTCTTTGGGAATGTGGGCATCATTTTCTTAAAATTACTTCCTGCTGGTTATGAGCGAAGGCATCTTTATTCTGAAAAGAAAATTTTTGAGTTAATTCTTAAATTCAAGGAAAGGTAGCTATAGCATTTGTTGTCCAGTCTCTGCATAATGCCAAAGTTCAGGGCTTATCTCAAGTTCTTGTTCATGTAGTCTGTGAAGCTGGATCATCTCAGCTAGCCATCTCAAAATTGCTCTGAGCACTTTGTAGTTCAAAGCTGATCTGTAGGTGATGTTTGTCAGTTTAGTGGTATTATTATTGTCCACGTGGAATTGTTGCTATGTGGCCCCATTATCTTTCTGGAGAGTTCAAATTTGAGGTTAAACTTAGTCGTGATTTCCTGCAGAAAACTGATATAGACTGGAACACAAAGACATATATAGGCACCTAATTGAAGCCTTTTTTCTAGAATTAGAACTCTATAGAAAGTGCTATACTTATAGATTTCATTTCACCTGTGCAAAAAAAACAAACATGTTAGGCATAACTACACATTGGTTCCATTCTATTACTTCATAGAACCTAAGTGGCTAAGTTGAATATAGCAGCTAGCTTCTAATCTGAGTATTTCCACACACTTTAATGTTAATCTTCAGAACAAAAGAGCAAGTTTTGAAAACAATTACATTTACTGAGTATAACAGGGGTCGGCACTTTTATTATCTTGACAAAGGTTATAAGTGAGTCTATATTTGTGTCTCCTAGATGGCTATGTTAAGCCTCTAAACTTTAATACCTGTGAATTTTTATTAAAAATTTGTAATTTTATGAGGTTATCGGTGTAAATAAGGTCATTATTGTTGGAGCTGATGTGACTGGAAAAACCGATGTCCAAGATGGGGAACATGGAAGCCAGATCTGCTGAGACTTCATAATCTGATTCTCACACAAATCTAGTTTATTTTATTTGGAGGGTCATAGTATATATAGGGTCAAGGAAACCTTCAGCTTGAATTTCTCTGTTTCAGGTTTATGTGAGAATGTGGCGATATATTGTTTCCCCCAGTATATTGTATCTCCCAGTAAAATTTATCTAAGGATCAGAGGAAACAGCTAGCCACTATATTAGCATAGAAATCAGGCAATGATAGCACACACCTTTAATCCTATCATTTAGGAAGCAGGGATCTGTCTGGATTTCTGTGAGTTAAAGGCCACACTGGGAACAGAGCCAGGCATGGTGATACATGCCTTTAATCCCAGCATTATCCATTGAGGTCTTGAGGTCTGTATAGACAGACAGGAAGTGACAGAGTTGGACAGGAAGAAGAAATGATGTAGCTGGGCTCAGAGAGCAAGTAAAAGAATGGAGAAGAAAGGCATTCAGGTGTGGGCAGACAGGAAGTAGCTTGCTTTGGAAGCTGTAGAATTGGTAAGGTGAGGATAGCTGTGGCTTTTCCTATTCCTCTGATCTCTCTCAGGCTTTATCCGCAATTTCTGGCTCTTGGTTTTGTCTTTAATGAGACCATTTAGCAATTTTTCTACAATTGGTGCTCCAATGATTGTGGCAAGAATTCAATAAAAACCTACTTGTGGCCTTACAGGTCCCTGGCTCAGGCCTGAGCTGCATGGCTCATTCCAAACCTGCACACAGCTGGATCTCCACTCTACCTTGGCTGGAGGAGTTTTTTTACTTTTTTTCTCCTGGCGGGTGTGAGCTCTCTCTGGATTCTCATCTCAGACTGCCATCACACTACATAGCTGCTTTGAAATTCCCTCAGATTTCTACTGTTCTATGCAGTCAACAGTCTTGGTAAGTCAATAGAGATATGTTAAAGGGAGAAATTAGTTAAAAGAGAATTTTCCCACATTAAAAACTGTGAAACATTTTTACAATGGATGGAATTTAGTCTCTGTTTGATAAAACATTGGTCATTCTGAAAGTGGAACAATTAGATAAGAGGATAATTAGTGTTGATAGAATGTATGTAATATAAATTATGGATATCATTTGTTTGATATTTTTACTTTAGCATTAAAAAGTTGGCCAATTTGATTGCAAAGATAAAAGCTTTAGAAAAACCTGTAAAAATGAATTATAAAGTCAGACTCAGACAAAAGAAAATGAATTATCAAGTCAGACTCAGACAAAAGAATTTAAAGGTGAACCTATCTCAGGATTGAATTATATGGTAACAGAGAAAGAGCCTGTTTTCAAGCAACCAAACTTAATCTACCCAGTAACATTACAGGAACTTCCAAATGAGAAATGTGTATGAGCTAAGTGGACTCCAGCTTTTGAGACTGCAAGTAAAGCATTCAAGGGGGTAACTGGGCCATTAAAGGCAAGCAAGACCATCCAATTAAAAATTAACTTATACCACTAACAAGTGCTTTTCATTTAATCAGATATAACTTGCCAAAAGGGAAAATTTCCAAAGTTAAGCTTGGAGAAGATTTTTTGGGGTTTGTTGTTGTTGTTGTTGTTGTTGTTTGACGATTCCAGATGGACAATAATAATAATAACACTAAGATGATAAAAATACCCAAAGATCAGCTTTGGACTACAAACTCCTCAGGACAATTTTCAGATGGCAAGCTGAGGTGATCCAGCTTCACAGATTAATCAAGCAAGGATTTGATAGAAGCCCTGTACTTTTGCATTATGCAGAGGCTCGACAACATATGACAAAGCTACCTCTCCCAGGACTTGACAATTAATCCAAAACTTTTGTTTTCAGGATCCCCTAAAGATGTCATCACACCTATAGTGCAGGAAGCAATTTTGAGAACACAATGTCCATATTCCAAAGAGGTGGGGCAGGTAGTGTTTTGTCTTTCAGTGTGGTTTGGATAATTGTCATTGTCTAGAATGGTTGGTTACAAGTTGTTATTGTTATTGATCAGGAAAAATACTGAACAATGGAGGTTAGATGTAAGGTTCTTTTTTTAAAAAGAAGAAAAAGAAAAAAGAGGATACAGATAAGAGGTAGACCAGTGAATCTACTCTGAAAAAAGTTATACAAATGATAGAATAAAGGTAAGATTATTGTATTTACTCCAAAAACAAAAAAGAGAGGGTATAGATATGATATAGATAAAAAGGTAGATTATTGAATCTACTTTTAAAACGTAACTACTAGTTTTAAATATTTTACATTGGATTAGATGTTTGTGTATATATACATATTATGTATATTGCTTCAAATCTGAGGTTGAATTTTGTAGATATGATAAGATAAAAAGGTAGATTATTGAATCTTATCTTAGAAAGCAACTACAAGTTTTATATATTTTACATTGGATTGGATTTTTGTATATCCTATAAAAGTTATGTATATTGATGCCAATTTGAGATTGATATATTGTACATATATTTCTAACCTTCTTGAGGATATTGTAACTATACAGTTCATTTAACAATGTAATGCAATTTGATAATACTTGAAAGTTATTATTACCAATGATTGGGATATAAAGAAATGAAAGTTAGTAGTTAGATGTTACAATTGAGCTTGTAGTCATATTTGGTATGTTTTCATGGTCAAAAAGAGATGTATATTCAATAGGCAGGTCATCTTCAAACCCTTAAGAGATCTACATAATATGGTATTTAAAATAATTTTATAACATGGATTTTTTTTCTTTTTTATGATAATGAGACATATCTGCTCCTGGCAGCACCGACTCCTTTAGAGAAGATATGGGCATTGAAGAACCTCCACATGGAGTTTACTTTCACTGTGGCAAAAGTTAACAGCTAAACAAGAAAGTGCCCTCACATCGATTGCTGACAGCAATTCAATATGAAAAAGCAGGACACAAAACAAAGGACAGCCAATCCTTATGAAGACATGTGTGGTTGCACTTTTCGCAACAGGTGTCCTCGGAGATCAGAGCAATATGGCACCATCGCTGAAGTGGCTTTGCAATCCAGAAAAGGAGCAGTGTCCCTTTCTTCCAAGGCAGCTGAACAGGCAGTGGGCAGATGGATCCTGGTGTATAGTGGAACAGTAGCTGGAACAGTTATTCTTGTAAGAATCTATGCTGATGAAGTCTGGCCTCTCAATGGTAGACTGGCATTTAATAAAGGAGATGAAGCCACCCACAATTTGAAAAGAACAGTAAGCCAAATTCCAAAAATACCTGCAATTACCAGTATTTAAAATCCTGAATCATGACAGGACACTGGCAGAATTCATGTTTATCTGGTACATGGAACACTTGCACTGATTGTATGATCAAGTTGTAGGCACTGCGTACATCTTGCTTCACAAATGAGTCTGTCAGATATTCTAAGCCTGTTAGACAAATATGATGCCACAGTATTGCAGAGAGACCTCAGGTGACTGTCTAGGAAGCTGGCTGTTTCTGTCATAACTCACATTTTTGGGGAGTCACTTGTTTGCACTTCCTGTTTTACTAGGTAATATTTCCTTCTCAGGTCTCTGAGAGAGTTGAAGATTGGATAGTTTTAGGAACAGTTTTCCTTGATAACAATTTCACAAAAGAAACTCAATATGAGATGTAAAATGTGTGAGTTTGAAAGACATAAAAGATATTTTCTGTTGGTAATATAAGTTAGGATGGAAAGTAATTTGAGCATTTTGGGCTCACTAAAATAGGATAGATAATGAAGTTTCTCTCTGAATTTGTCAAATGCAAATGGACTAGGCATTGTTAATGTATTTATTGCTTGTATATATTGTATACAGATATTGTTGTTATTGTATAGTTATTCTTATATTATATATAAATTTTTTATTTTTTATTAGACAAGAAAAGGGGGAAAGGGTGATATATTGTGGCCCTCAATGTGTTGCATTCTTATTTTTATTTTATTGTCTGATACTTGGGATTTTATATTATCACTAGGACTTATCATCTCTTCTTCAGATCTGTCACATGTATGTTTAACTTACAATTCACATCAGTATGATAGAAATCAAAACACCTTGCATTTTCATTAGATTCAGGAGAAAAATGTGGAAATTTCCACATTTTGAAAAATGTGGAAAATTGATATGAGAGAGATCATAGAAATTGGGATGCAGAACTATGAACTTGTGTCAGACTGCGTCTGAGTTCACATTAATTTGTATATTAATTATCTTATAAAATAATGGGTTCACTTAGAATACTTATGCAGGAGGTTGGATTTTATTGGTTCTACTCTCCATTTTCTAATCATTTAGACATCCTTGGAGTACCCTTCTACCTCATTCTACTTACATCCTTCCATTTTAAATGTGTCCTGTTTCCAGTTCTTTCTGTAAAGCTGTGTTTTCTTCCCTAGGGGAAACTCTTTCTTCTGCAGTCAGAATTCCTTATTTACCATTTCACCCTTTGAACTTTATATAACAACTTCTCTTATACTGGAGCAAAACTTTAGGGAGATTTTCAGAATAGTTTTACCTCAGGGTCTCTGGGTGTTATTTCTAAAACAAATGTTCTTTTTAGCAGGAGGAACATAAAATCTAGTATTTTAGAAGATTCTTGGACAACAACTCAGAAATTTGTTTCCCATGTCAGGTGTTTATAATTTTTAGGTACTCTATTGCTCTTATGAGGACCATTAAGTTAGATGAGAAATTACCATATGTATTATTTATATATATTTATTCATAGACTTATGTAGATGTAACCAACCGTCTTATTAAATAAGAAACAGAGAACAAGCAAAGAAGAAAGCCAAGAGGTCAGAGCTAAGAGCTAAAACCTTACCATTCCTCCTGCGGTGCTCCTACCTCTCTGAACCAGAGCTACTTCCTGTGTGTCTGTGTTTTTATAGTGTTTCTGTTCTGCCTTCTATTGGTTGTAAACCCAACCACAGGCCTTGTCACGGCCTGTCTGTATAGACCTCCAGGTTTTCTACGATTGGTATTGAGATTAAAGGCATGTGTATCCAATACTGGCTGTATCCCTGAACACACAGAGACTTACCTAGCTCTGCCTACCAAGTGCTGGGATTACAAGTGTACGCCACCACTGCCCTGCTTTTCTATGGCTTGCTAATAGCTCTGACCCCCGGCATACAAATAATATTTTAATACAAATAAAATATCACCATACCACTGAGTTTGTTTTCTGTTGGCAATCTAACGCTAGTTTTACAGTCTATACTTAGAAGTAGTTTGGGTTTCACCAGTGAGACTCTCATAGAGAAAACTAGACCTTCATTGATAATTGGTTAGTAATTAGAAATAGATACTGTGCTAGGAATAGAGGAATGTGTACATTCCCCTTTTAGCTGAAGGACCTCATCTGGGACAGACAAGAGCAGGCCCTGTTGATGTTGCTTTCATCTCTGTTAGATCATATGTGCATCTGTCTTGTTGATGTCAATGGCTTTTTCTCTTAGTGTCTTGTATTCCTTCTGCCTCCTACATTTTTTCTGCCTCATCTGCCACAATGTTCCATGTGCCCTGAGCAGAGGACCTAGAGGGAGGCACACAGTTTAGGTCCCAACAATGTCTATCACTTTTAGCATAATGCCTGGCTGTGGAACTCTATATTTTCTCTCATCTGCTGCAGGAGGAAGCCTCTCTGATAATAATTAAGGAAGGCACTGTTATATATCAGAATGTCACTAGGAGTCATTTTATTGTTATATTCCTCTGGTAGAACTGTAGTACTTGGTATTATTCTAGGTCCTTTTATTGTCTAACTTCAGGTGCATGGTCATGAAACAGTGTCAGGTAGGTTTTCCAATTCATGGTGTGGACCTTAAGTCAAATCAGATATTGGTTGGTTGCTGCATGAATCTCTATGACACTACAGCACTACAATGCCTTGCAAGCCGGACACCTGTGTGAGAATGTGTGTGTGTGTGTGTGTGTGTGTGTGTGTGTGTGTTAAGTTTAACATGTATTCTACATACTTTAGATTGTTCTGTCATTGTTTGTTTTTATTTGTTTTGTTTTACTCTAGTTGAATGTTTTTCTTAGTTTGTTTTCAAAATGGAAAAAAAAGATGTCATGAAGTGGGGTGGGTGGGCATTTAAGGAGGATCTTGGGTTACAAACCATGTTCACCACATATTGTACAAGAAAATATATTTTGAAACTTTACCCATTCCAAAAAAAAAAAAAAAAAAAGAAGCCAGTCGGTGGTGGCACACGCCTTTAATCCCAGCAATTGGGAGGCAGAGGCAGGCGGATCTCTTTGAGTTTGAGGCCAGCCTGGGCTACCAAGTGAGTCACAGGAAAGGCACAAAACTACACACAGAAACCCTGTCTCGGAAAAAAAAGTTACCCTGATGAACAAGTTTTCAATGATGGAATCTGGTTTGTTTGCAACTTAAATATAGTGATTCACATAATTTAGCCTCTATTTTATTCTTCAAATTTTACAACTTGTAAACTATAAAAAGTCTGATTACTGATAAATAACAAGATACAAGGCATACAGCATGTGATGTCTTTCACGTTTATATAAATATACATTAGACTAAAAATAAGAAGAGTCATAAAAGTTGTTCCCAAAAAATTATGTATCAGTTATGACATGTTGATAAAATGTAGAAGAATGGGTCCTCATAAATGTACAATAGTCACACAATACAGAGTTTCAGCTGAAAGAATATAGGGCAGTTTATCAAAAATGAAGAACTGTGAATGGCTGAGTACAGAAAATGTTTAGGTATGTGTGTCAAATTAGATGCGAAGACAAGTTGTACAGAACCATTTATAGCAGAGAGTTGAACAATGTTTGTAGATTTAACATAAACTTTATGTAATTGACTTCTTGAATAAGTACTTGATTAACTCAAATCTGACATTAGCCTATAATTAAAAAATGTATTGGTCTGTGTTCTACTCACTACACAGCTCATTATGCAATTAAAAAAGGTAGTAATTCCTTCCTGTCAAAAGTGTATTAATTTTTTAATATGTGCTTTTCTTCATAGAAGCATCATACATGAACTGTAAGCTTGATGAATCCAGGAAACCTAACAAGGGCATAAAAAAACATGGAAATGTATGATATCATGTGGTGTTATAACGTTAAAGTTGCACAGTGTTGAAGAGGTGAAGAATACATACACATCTCATTCATCTCTCATTTAATATAGAGAGCACAATAATTTTTTATGAATTCAACTTTCTAATTTAGAGAAATTTGTAAATAATATTAGAATTGAGAGAATAAAGATGGATTTTATCAATAAAAGAAATCAAAACATATAAAATCTTAAATCACTATTTTATCTGTGACAACTGAAACCTGGGTGATAAACAAGATGGAAGACTTCTCTATAATAAGAAAAACATGGACTATGCCGTAAAATTGACTTTTCCTTTAAAATGTCCTTTGTTCCTAACATGATGAAGCACATTTCTATGTGGTTTGAACAAAATAATATGGCACTTAGGGATAAAGATGCAACCTAGGAGACCTGCACTGGAAGCCAAAATAGAGAAGACTTCTATGGCCACAGTGATTTTCCCCCTGGTGCTGTGGTAGACAGGGAGGAAGGTGACCCACACACTGAAGAACACCAACATGCTGAAACTGATGAACTTGGCTTCATTGAATGTGTCAGGCAGGTTCCTGGACAGGTAAGCCATAGTGTAGCTCCCAAGTGCCATGGAGCAGAGGTATGCCAGGACAGAATGAAAGGCAAGAGTGGAGCCCTTGTTGCATAGAATAATTATGTGTCCATGTTCAGTGTAAGCATCTGAGTCAATAAAGGGAGGAGAGGTGCTCACCCAAATTCCACAGATCACAAGTTGGATAAGAGTGCAGACAGGAATGATAAGATAAGTAGACCTGGATATCATTATCCACCTTATCAGTCTCCCTGGCAATGTGATCTTGAAAGCCAGAACCACAGTAACAGTTTTGGCCAAGACTGTGGAGTGAGCCACTGTGAATAAAACTGCAAATGTGTATTGCTGCAGGATACAGGTTGCTGTGTTGGGATGGCCAATGAAGAGCAATGGACACAGAAAACAGAAGATCAGAGCGATGAGCAGGATGTAAGAGAGAGCCTGATTGTTGGCCTTGACAATGGGAGTGTGGTGGTACTTCACAAAGATACCAAGAACACCAGCTGTTAGGGCAGAGAAGCCCAGGGCCAAGTAGGTGAGTGCCTTCCCCAAAGGGTCTTCATAAGACAGAAAATTCACTGCTTTCTGGAGGCAGTCGTTCTGCTCTGTGTTTGCATATTGACTTTCTGGACACCTCACACAATGATCCATATCTACTGAGGAATTAAAGTTATTGTGAGTCTCTGCACAGTTTCTCATTTTATCTCAAGCCACTTCCCAGCACCAGCTCTCTGGCAGTTGCCCTCATATCCTTTTCATGTTTGAGACTCAAGTAAACAAGTGTTCAATATTGATGATTACCATTCAATGGTGGTGATTACCAAATGATATCTAATCAACCATTCCACATCAATACTGACAAGTCTCTGCACAGTTTCTCATTTTATCTCAAGCCACTTCCCAGCACCAGCTCTCTGGCAGTTGCCCACATTTCCTTTTCATGTTTCAGACTCAAGTAAATAAATGTTAAATAGTGATGATTACCAAATGAGATCTAATCAACCATTCCACATCGATACTGACAAGACTGTCCTTTTCATTGTTATATTTAAATATATTTTCAATTAAGTGATAATTTGTATTTTTATATTGCCATAAACTATTGAATTAAATTACATAAGCCTAACTTGATCATATCATCACCTCTTTCTGTATTCCCTTGTGTGACGTTTTCATGTGAGTTAAGTAAAAATTACATGCTTTGGTATGTCTTTCTTTTAATGTTTTTCTCAGTCCTAATATCAAAACTTATCTGTTTACATTGAATTTATTGAATTCTTCAAACTGTTCATTCTCTGATAATTCTTGTGGGAATGAGAATTATTAGATTCATAAAAGATGGAAAAAATCCCCTTGTGAATCTGTTTAATCATTCCCAGGGAGAAAATATCTGTTGAACAGATAGACATGAAACTCTGGGCTTAGTCTTAGATGATCATGGAATAAGTTTTGTAATACTTTATCATTATAATTTATGTTTCATCTTGAATTCAAAAGATACAATGTCAATCTATTCATTACATATTTTCATTAAAATATTTCCATTACATAACTTCAATTAAAATACTTGATATTTTTGCAAAGTGAAATTTGCAGTTTAATTGGTGTTGAAAATTCTAATTAAAAATCTATGGAATTCATCTTTCTGGTAGACTCTGTAGCATCTTTTACTCCATTATCAGCGTTTTATTTGTTTCTTCCAGATGTGCTTCCTGT
The DNA here is from genome assembly GCF_049852395.1 of Peromyscus maniculatus bairdii. Taxonomy (NCBI): domain Eukaryota; kingdom Metazoa; phylum Chordata; class Mammalia; order Rodentia; family Cricetidae; genus Peromyscus; species Peromyscus maniculatus. Next base: position 39,247,061 of record NC_134874.1, on the reverse strand, counting down.
TGTGCTCACACTCCTGAGGAAATTTGTCTCTGTTATATTCCATGTGTTTATTTCTATTGGTTTCCAACAAATGACGAATGATACATCTGCACAACCCCATATATTATTTTGTAAATGCACAAGGTACATAAGTCATGATACACATTCAATAAAGATTTAAATATGAATTTTAAAATATAAATACAACTCACTCTATAGGATTTGAGGTTTAGGATTCATTATTTTGAAATATTAACATTTATGTTGTATTTTCTTCTTTCTTATAATAATTTAAAGTGTCTCCTTAAACTACAAACATGCATTTGATATTGATGTTTTTAGTTTCCTCCAATGAATAAAATTAGCATGTTCATGAACTTACCATGTATATAGAGTACCTATACTTTGCATTAAGACTTTGATGGTCTGTATAGTCAGTCTCAATATGCATGTTTTAAATTTAGCAAATTAAAGCCACCAAAAATTTCTAGTTTCTATCTTTATAAAGTAAAGACATCTGCGTCTTCAGGAAAAACATTATGTTACTCAAAGTATTCCAATTAATATAAGAAAAATTCTCACTAGACATTAATGTTGAGGAATCCTCGTTAACTTCCTCTCCATATTCAACATTGTGTTTGTGTGTGCTTTGAACATTCAGTGTTCTCAATTGTCTTATGCCTATTTTCTTGTCTTTTATATATTCTGACATAAAGTTCCTCTACTTTGTCCACCTATTCCTGGAAAAAAGGGTTCTTCAAATTTAGTGCCCTACCTTGTTAAAAGATCAAGGGTTTGCATTTATGCATCACTTATTCACAATAGCATCATTCCAGAAGTCATGATAGGCCATTTCAAATAGTTTTCATGAGCCATTGTCCTATAATTTACCTCTTCTGGGTCTAATAATGCTTCCATTAACTTGTTTAAAAACAGAGACAATTGTATACAATGAATCAATTAGTACTTACTACATCCTTTAGCTTATGTTAATCAAATTAACACAGAAGTTATACAAATCTAGATTCAAATTCATGATACATAGCAACTATTGATTTAAAATAATTGTGTTCAATAAAAGATTCTCATAATAGGTTATTGACATACTTCCCTAGTGGTTATAGTCTGGTCCACAACAAGTTTTAGATTTAATATCTATGTTATGGAAGCATATCCCAATCCATGGACGTTACAGTGCTTGAATTTTTAATACTCATATGGGGATGGAGGAAAAATGGGAAGAAAGATACACTTTAAGGGAACGTTGAATGTTATTTTACTAGAAACCAAAATATGAAGGTAGATAAATGGTTCTGTGGTTCAGGATACCATTACTCTTAAGGAGGACCTAGTTTCAGTTTCAAGCACCCACAGAAATATCAATGCTCTCTGTGCCTCCATCTCCAGGATTTCTGCAACCCTCTTCTAACTTTCATGTGCACTAAGCATATACATGTGAACATACATCTATGCAGGCAAAACACTCACAGATAAAACAAAAGGAAAAAGATTCTAAAATAAAACATATTAAAACATGTCCACAGGTAAATCAAATATGATCTTTCTGATCACATCTGATAAACCTAGAACCATGACTTAAATTATGCAATGTGTGGCATAAGGGTCCGATCCTTAAATATCTGCCAATCATGAACTAAATATGATTTGAAATGTAAGAAAATTCAGTATTTATAATGTGTGTGTTTGTGTGTGCATGTGTGTGTGCCTATGCATGTGTATGCATGTGTGTGTGTGTGCCTGTGTGTGTGTGCGTGTGTGTGTGTGTGTGTGTGTGTGTGTGTGTGTGTGTGTGTGTGTGTGTTAAATGCCATGGTGAAATAAAGCAGACTATTCTGTGACTGGTAAATTTGTTCTCTGAAAGGAACAATGGCTCCAGTGGATCAAATATATGAATCGAGTAAGAGATTCAACAGCCTGAGCACCATTTAAAATGATGATAAAATGAACCACATTATTTTTACTTCTAAGTGAAAAAAACCACAGGACTTATCTCTACTTTTCCTTCCCAGAACTTCTCAGCTTAGAAATTGCAGAACACTGAGGAGAGGTGGGAATACCCCAGTTAGACTGACACTTACCTGTCTCATTGGAAATTGCATTGTCTGGACAACGAGTGCAATCATAGCAGCAGGCAGCCTTGCCCTCCTGGGGTGATTTCCTGAATCCAGGAACACAGCTCTCACTGCACACAGAGTGAGGAACCTGGGAATTAAATAGTGAAAAGGAAATAATAAGGAGTGTATAGTTTTAAAACAAAAAAAAATATTATTTCTCAATATTGGACAATGAGATGGCAAGGTTTTATAATTATTCTTTGCAGATTCTTGTTTTGATGCTTCTAATTTCAATATAGTATATACATGAAGATCATTGTGTTTAAATAATGGCCTAGAGATAATAGAAAACTGAACAATTGTGAAAAATAAGAGTTTTGGCAAAAAAAGATGTTTGCTAAATGAGTATACGTTTAAATGGGCAAGTGTAATGCCATCCTCTTCTTGTTGTATACTTTATGATGGCGGGTGTGAGAGTATCATTGTTTCCCAATGGTCATGGTTAATTCACATTTGTTTACTAGACAGGACTCAGTTAGTATATAAACTTCTCTCTGTGACTTTCTTTGAGAGATGATCTACATTAAGGTATTTGAAGTGGGAAGACATATTCAATAACTAGGTATTCCATTTCATTGGATGTAGTTAAGGACAGAAAAAAATGAAAAAAGTATGAGAAGAGAGTGTTCACATCTGTCTACTTTCTGACTGGAGATACAACATGACTTACTTTCTCAGGTTCCTGCCATGATAGCCTGAATCATTATGAACTACTCACACCAAGTGTGAACAATAAATCAATGTTTTCAAGTTATGTCAGCCTATATTTTTTTGGTTGTTTGACAAATTGTCTCTTTTATCATCAGGAAGATATGTAATTAACCCATGTATATGTGCCCTCCATGCTACAGTGCATTGCCAGGTGATAAAAGCAAAATGATCATGTCCTGATATTTCCTAATCTGGGAGTCAAATTACTACTCATGACAGGTGGTTTCAGGTCAGGAAAGAAAACTTAATAAATAGACACTGTATTTATTATTGGAAAAATGTATCCAAAGATAAAAGTTTGGAAAACAAACAATCACATGCTGTATAAGGCAACAAAAACTTTCTCAAATGTCAGTAGTTTGGGGCATGCAGATGGGCATTCAGTAAGAAACCAACAATCTTACATCCACAAACACATCTCTATTGACATAAGGATCAAAACAATGAGATAAGATCCAGCCCACCTCTGCAAATCTTATACCCCACTGTACCATATGGTCAGACAGAAACAGTTCTTGGCCCTGTGGAGCATTTGGAGAAAATGTTCCAACTTTTATCTTTTGTCTGAGACCATCTGGAAAATTCCAGAGGTTGAGAATATCATAGTCTGAATCAAATATCCTTTGTGAATCCAAAACCATAAGTTTTTCAGCACCATTTTTGAAATGGATATTCTTGAGATATGGGTGTACCTAGAAGAAATGCAGAACTTTATGATAAATTTATTCCCAGAAAGGCTCAACAGAATCCAATGAAGGTATAGTTCTCAGTGTCCCAAATCCCTAACATTAATTGCAAGCTATACCAAGCTATCAACATTTTAAATGATGAAGACTAAAGTTGAACATATCAGGTTTCTAGACTATTATTTCAAAAGAAAGAATTCACATATGCTTACACAATAACAAGTAGACAAACAAAAATATTTACTCCATGAATGTTAATTCACACAAATTACAAAACCTTGAAGTGCTAGCTATATCCAAATATTTAAGCAATCTGCTCAAAGTTTCAGTTTGTCAATTGGGGTGTTCATGTCCAAAATGTAATAAAATGATCAGTTAGGAATCATAACCATAAATTCAGAATTTAAACTTTAAGGATGTAATAGCATTTGACGATTTAGGATTTAATTCTCCTATTTCTGTTCTGAAATATGCTTAAAAATAATGGGGTTTCAATTGGGGATAGCAAGATCTGATGTTAATTGTAACACAAAGTAGATGATGAGATACACACATTTAAACATTCTTATTACCACCCATTCATCATGAACAATAACACATGTGTCTGCAAAGACTTCTAGATGATGAATTTTATACAGTCTCTCAGGCACTTTTTTGTAAAACCTGCCACTGTATACAATCATGTAGTGTGTTCTTTCAGAAACCTCACTATGTCACAGGGCTATGTATAAAATATACAGAAAGAGAGAAATTACCTCCCAAGGATAGGTATTTACCGCCCCATTGCTATGATGGTGGATTTCTACTTGTTTGACAGTCATCTCATGGAGACTGTGAGCCACAGCATATACAGAATTATATACATTGTAACTCTCTTCGCTCATGTCCATTTCCAAAGCATTTCCAGGCAACATTTCCAAAGAAGCATTGGGTAGACAGTTAACCAAACTTTTACAATCAGGTCCAGAAAAAGAGCAATTGAAATATGTGTTCCAAAGAAGAGCAAGGATATGATCTCCTGGATATTTGGAAGGGTTGTATGTCTGGATAAACTTCCTAAAATCAGAAATCTCAGCATGGTGTTGTGCAAAAATGAGACTACCATGGAATGGATCAAATATGAAATAAGGAACATCAGTAGTTACTTCCCATTGTGACTTAATGATCCAGACTTTCCAAGCACTTGAATGTATACTTATATATATTATTAGAGCATATAAAGATTTAGTGACATCGTAAATGATAACCACATTTGCAGATGATTTCAGGATCTGTGGATGCATTGTTCTGGATTTAAAAACAGTGTTTATCCAGTTGAATGGAATCAATTCTACAAAAGCTACACACACTCTGTTTCTATCCATCTCTCCTCTCAAGTTGGATAGAATCTCAGCTGCATTGTGGTCATCTATGAGAACCAGTCCCACCCAGGTCCAGCTGAAATGAACCATCAAAATCACAATGCCATGTGACAGAAATATGTCCCTGGGTGCTGTCTGGTAGAGAGAAGAAAACTGGCCTCTGTCACTTAGGATAGTGTCAAATCGCCCAAAAGCAATCTAAAGAAAATTTCAAATAGGAAACAAGAGTGAAAAGATTGACATAGAATACAGTCTTATACCAGAGTTGACACTTGAGATTGGTATAGACTTATGCTCGTGGTATTTTAAACTCCCATCCTTTCTCTGGAGACATTTATGAAGAATTCATCACAAGAAACAGAGTTTTCTAAACACAGACTATAAGCTTCACCCTCTTTCTCTTCTCTCTCGTAAGCAAAGTATATAAGGACATAAAAAAATGCCTGATTTATTCTCCAATAGATGAAAGTCACAGCCTCACTTTTTTACATTTGAAAACACCTGAAATGTCTCCAGTTTAATATGAGTTTCTTGTTCCCTCATAGCCATGTACCTCACCTGTGGATATTTGTAAAGATTCAGTAGTCTCCCAATTTGTATAGACGTTTCCCATGATGTTCCTGTAAGTAAAGCAGCAGGCTTGTTCTCCCTTCTACATGTGTAATTGGGGATATTTATTCTCATTCCTATGAGGAAAAGTAAAGTTTCCTGCAGAATATCCAGGTGATTGTTTACGACATTATAGAGCTCAAATCCTAGAGATGTGTTGGGTAAAATGTGAGTGTTCCTGTTGATCTCCTCAATGGCAAATATGAAGGCCAAAGAAAACTGGTAGCTCCTCAATTTGAACCTGAAGAGAAAGATTGCCAATACTTATGATGGGGACTCATATCATATCTTTCGGTAAGATGTTGGGTCACATCCTGATGATATAGTAACAATGGCTTTTATACTGTCAATATTATATATCTACAAACACTTTTTGTCATCAGGGTAATGGTTGTAGATTCAATGTCATGGTATATAAGGTTAGTGATGTTTTAATTAAATTTCTGGACTGGAACATTGACCTGGACTGATATAAACCTTGGAATCTCTAGGATGGGAAAACACAAACATAATTCTTTGATGCTCTAGTGAAATAACCAGGAGAGGGACACTTCCACCCTTTAAGGTTTAATTGTTCTGTACTATAAAAACTCCAAGGCTCCCACACCACATTCACTCTGTCTGTATATAGATGGAGACTGCAGCCTTCCATTTCTTCTGATTAAAGACCAATGACGCTTATGGTGATGTCTGCCTGTGTCACATGCATCAACCCCAAGCAATCTTGGAAATGAACCTGGCAGGGGTTATAGCTTCCCACACCCATGCACATCTCTTTGAACAACCTTCCTCTCTCCCATTGCCATCCCACTTTCCTTTCTAAGAGCCATACAATGAAAAGCAGAATGACTGAGTGAGTTTCCTGTATTTTAACAGCCTATAATCATGACTTAAACCCTCTTGGGTACTTTGTGCTATTTGTTTTATTTTCCTCTGTTGCCTGCCTCTTTCTTTATTCTTTCACTATGTTCTTACCTCCCACACAAAGTGAATTACACAACAGCTTTAAAAGCCCTGATAATAGATGAAATTATATTACTCTGAAGCTGACTTCATTTTGAACAGAAAATATGACATGGTTTATTGAACACATGACTTGAGGATCCTCATCAAATGAAAGCAACTATGTAGCTTGGCTGCTAACATTGCTAATGGTATGATAAAGAATGCATATGCCATGTGACTTCTACACCATCTTGGTAAATGTGACCACTTTGGACAGTCCAAAATGGTGGCCACTATTATATGCCACAGTCCCATTGAGTCAAATGGGATCCCCATGCCCATTTAACATATGACAATGGAGAAAATATCAGACCTCTATCGTGTTTTTTTGTCATTTTTAAATATATTTTCCTCTGTTTTTTGAAATTAATAGGTTAATACATGATATAATTACTGGCTTCTAAAGAGATCCTAACACGCGTCCCAATCGAGACTCTAAGCATAAATGGCCTTGTGAGAGACAAGCTGAAGCCAGGAAAGTGCTATTATGTCAAACTCTACTGGGTCTCACTGCTAATTCTGACTGGAAAGTCCAAGTTAATTTTCTTCTAATTGAGATAAAATGTCCTTTGCCCCTTATGCTCCATTGTTCTCTGTAACTTTGCTTTTGTTTCTGCCCAAATTAACAACATGTTGACTAAAGATTCATCTATTAAGTTTCCCTTTTACAATGAAAAAATAAAAATCTAATCCCAACCAACAATCATCATAAAATCTTGGTTTATTAGAATTTGTCATTTGTATTAATTGTGTCTAGACTATCCATATGAAATTATGGTTTGTTGTTCATATCATGTATTTAATAACAAAATGATTATGAGTAAATGTTCCTGTTAAGTAAATTTTCTGATTTGACCCTCCCTAGATCATTTTGGTGTTAGTAATACTAAACCTAAAAAAATCTTAAATAAAATCAATCTGACCAAGTAGATAAAATAGATAGAAATGACCATGCTTCTGCACACTTCTTTGGAACAATTTACCTGAGGTTTTAAATATAAATTTAATGTCTACATTTAAGTTGAAGACATGTGAAATCATATTTATGGTCAAAATGATATCTACTTGATAGCTATCACAACTCTAGTTCTACAATATGTTTCATATTCCTTAAGGTTATCCATTACCTTTAAGATATTATTGTTCCTAAAACAGGATATGTTACTCATATTGGAAATTTTCCATTCTTTATGTACAAATAAGTTATATCTGTGATTTCAAATTTGATATATATATATGCATACATGTATGAATGCATATACAGAAATAAATATTTTAATGATTATAAGGATATTTCTCACCAATGAAGCCTCATTAAAACAAATAAATGAATAAATATGTGTTTGAAGATCCAACAGGGATTTTGTCCTATTAGTTAAATTAGACAACAGCCTCTTGCATTCCTTCAATTGACTAAAAGGACCACAGAGGGACATCTTAATAGTTAATACAACTTTAAGAGATAAGTAGGTTACTTGACAATATTTTTAAAAGGTGGAAGGGGAATATTTATGTATGAAATGATAAATTATCTTCACACATACTGAGTAAAGAATTTTCAGTGTGACTAACTCTGTGTCATCGCACTCTCATCAGAAATACCTTATTTATTTTCTGTAAGTATTCCTCATGAATTCATGGGTTCTCTATGGAGAACTTTGATGAGAATGAAATTTGGTGTCACTGAGACCTTAAAGAGAAGAGACAGATTTTACTTAAGGCCTCCCCATTGATAGAATATTCTCACAATACATAGTAGATGTATTTGATAAGCCTCTTATGTCTCGTGGTCTGTTCATTTGGATACAAATCACATCAAAAGGAGTTATCATTGTGTATTCATTTAGCAAGGGGTGGGTTTGCAATGGCTAATTTTGGTTATCTACATCGCTATGTATAATCTGAACCTTAGAGGTAACGAAACAGTCTTTTAATCCAGTTATTTTAGACACGTATTTAATGGAACTTTCGGCAGGAAGACACTCCTTTAATGCAGTTCATATATGATGGAAGCCTATGTAAGGACATGGGAGAAGGAAACTTTGATTTCAGTCTGCTTGCTACCACCTCACTACCAAGTCCATTCCTTCACTGGCATTACATCTTCTGAATTCCAGAATATATATCATGATATGTATGTGGCCTTGACATTTCTAATCCTGGGATTTACCTTTATCCTCTACATCATGTATTCAAAGTACTATATGTATACATGCAAATGTGAAAAGTTTAAAAAAAACACTGAGTAGTAATACACACATAATAACTAAACTGGCAACAGAGATAAAATAAAGCTTCATTTGTAGAATAAAAATAAAACAATTCTTTTAAATAGAAAAAAATTCAGAGAATTTGAAAGCTAAAGTATTCATGCTATAATATTTTATTCACAAATTCAAGAAACACAACACACACACACACACACACACACACACGTATTTGAAGAATTAGAAAAGAAAAGAAAGATGCGTCCTGCTTTCGTATCCATTCTGTAAGCCTATGCCTTTTCATAGGTGCATTAAGTCCATTGATATTAAGGGATATTAATGACCAGTGATTGTTCATCCCTGTTATTTTTTGGTGGTAGTGTGTGTGTACTTCTCTTCTTTGGGGTTTACTGCTGTGGCTTTATCTATTGCCTGTGTTTTTGAGGTTGTATCTGACTTCCTTAGGTTGGAATTTTCCTTCTAGTGCTTCTGTAGGGCTGGGTTTGTGGGTAAGTATTGTTTAAATCTGGCTTTGTCTTGGAATGTCTTGTTCATTCCGTCTATGATGACTGAAAGTTTTGCTGGGTATATTAGTCTGGGCTGACATCCATGGTCTCTTAGTGTCTGCATTACATCTGTCCAGGTCCTTCTGGCTAATTGTCGTGCTAGAAACCCCATCCAATGACTGAGGGAACCAGATGCAGAGATCCATGGTCAGGCCCCAGGTGGAGCTCCAGGAGTTCAATTGGTGAGAAAGAGGAGGGTTTGTATGAGCGAGAATTGTTGAGACCAAGGATGGGAAAAGCACAGGGACAAATATACAAATGAAAGGAGACACATGAACTATGAACCAATAGCTGAGGAGCCCCCAACTGGATCAGGTCCTCCGGATAAATAAGAAAGTTGATTAGCTTGATCTGCTTGGGAGGCATCCAGACAGTGGGAGCAGAATCTGTCCTCAGTGCATGAACTGGCAGTTTGGAACCTGGGGCTTATACAGGGACACTTGGCTCAGCCTGAGAGGAGAGGACTGGACCTGCCTGGACTGAATCTACTAGGTTGAAATCAATCCTCAGGGGAGTATTTGCCCTGGAGGAGATGGGAATGGGGGGTGGGCTGGGGGAAAGGCAGAGGTGAGGTTGGGGGGGTAGAAGGGGGGAAAACAAGGGAGTACTTGGCTGATATGTAAAATTAAATTTAATAAATAAATTGTAAAAAATGAAAAAAAAGAAGAGAATGTTCTCATCATGAAAAATGGTTAATATTTTGTAGAAATGTGTATCTAGTTATGTAAATATATTGCAATAAACTTAATTTTATACTGAAAAGTTAATTAAAAAATAAAATTAAAAAATGTATTTTAATTACAAAACCAAACAATAACTAAAAATGATAAGAATATTATTCATAGTGATATAAAATCTCCATGACTGAATGTAGAGTTTTCTGGAGGCCAGAAGTGGAATTACTGTTTCATATGTCATTTTATTTCTATTTTAAAAATTTGATGAGCCTCCAAAACAATTTCCCTAATATCTCTGTACATCTTAATGCACACCAATATCAAATAATGATTTCTGTTTGCCAACAGACTTTCAAATGCACATGATTAGATTTCTTGATGATAATCATTATAGTGGAGTAAGCTTGTACTTCTAGATAGTTGTAATTACATTTACACATCAGTGGTACAGCCAAACATTTTTTAGGCAAGGAGGAAAATGAATAGTTCAGAACAAAGATCCTATACAACAAAGGCATCTGACAGGCTGGGTATCAACATGCAGTAGAGTGAAAAGCAACCATTACCTACAACTTGTATAGGAATCAATTCAAAATAATCACAGTCCTTACCTTAAAACATGAAACACTGAATGTGATAGGAGAATACACAGCTAATAATTGTCAAGACATTAATGTAGGCAAGAACTTACTGAAGAGAATGCCAGTGATACACAAATTAGCCTTAGATATCAAAAGAAGAAATAGCACAAAATGAATATGGAACGACAAAATAGTATTCTCTACACCAAAGAAAACTGTCATCACAACACCATGTAATGGGAGAAAACACATTCCATATGTTCTTGAACTAATGTCAAATATTTTCAGATAACTGAAGGAGTTTTAAATCAAGGTAACACAGCCTCCAACCAACAAACCGGTAATAACATGAACTAATCTTCTACCAAAGAAAAACTCATACAGCAAGCACCTACTTTACAAATTTTTTTTTTTTGTTTTTGTTTTTTTGTTTTTCGAGATAGGGTTTCTCTGTGTAGCTTTGCGCCTTTCCTGGAGCTCACTTGGTAGCCCAGGCTGGCCTCGAACTCACAGAGATCCACCCGGCTCTGCCTCCCGAGTGCTGGGATTAAAGGCGTGCGCCACCACCGCCCGGGTTACTTTACAAATTTTAACATCACTGATCACCAAGTAAATGTAAAACTAAAATTAAGCATTGATTGTTTCCAGTAATTGGTGTAGAGCAATAACTAAGATACATGAGCAGAAAGAGAAAAAGAACAAAATGTCCACTATGGATTTCTGAATGTTTTTCAATTCACATCATTTCCATTGAAAAATCAAAGGAGATAGAATATCACTTAAAAGGATAACATGAAAGACTGGAAAAATTAATGGGGGGGTAATCCATTGATATTTCAGGGAACTTTAAATGACATGCAGATCACATTATTAATGAAAGTAAATGGAATAGAAGAAATGAAGTACTTATATTTGTAGACTGCGGGTATACATGAAAAAAATGAATAGTGAAGTTAAGAACGGAAAGCTTTTGATCAATCTTGAAATTCATATTTTTATGTTTACAAAAAGAAATGTGGACCTATTTGAAAGGAATTGTAAGAAATTTTAGAATAACCACAAAGCAAATCTTTGTCCTGTAATATGAAATACATTTATTGAGAAGAGAGCACCTAATTAGAAACATTGTGAAGTCCAAACTATCAAGGAATATATTCTCCATGAAACTGAAAACCTTCTGTAAGGCAAAGGAAACTGTCAAAAGAACAAAACAGCAGTCTACAGAATGGGAAAAGATCTTAAGCAACTCCATATCTGACAGAGGGCTGATCTCCAAAATATACTAAAATCAGGAAACTAAATATTAAGAAACCAAAAAATCCAATTAAAAAATGTGGTACAGAACTAAACAGAGGTTCTCAACAGAAGAATCTCAACTGGCGAAGAATCACTTAAAGAAATGTTCGACATCCTTAGCCATGAGTGAAATGCAAATAAAAAGAACACTGGTCATCCATCTTACACATGTAAAAATGGCTAAGATCAAAAACTCAAGTGACAGCTCATGCTGGTGAGAATGTGGAGCTAGAGGAACACTCCTAAAATAATGGAGGGAATGAAAACTTATGCAGCCACTTTGAAAATCAATATATTGGTTTCTCAGGAAGGTAAACATAGTTGTAGATCAAGACCCAGCTATACCACTCCTAGAAAATACACCCAAAGGATGCTCTACCATATCACAATGGGTTTTGTCCAACTGTGTTCATAGCAGCTTTATTTGTAGTAGCCATGAACTAGAAACAACCTATATGCCTTTTAACTGGTGAGTGTATGAAGAAATTGTAGCACATTAACACAATGAAGTATTACTCAGTTTTAAAAAAATAACATCAGCCAGGCGGTGGTGGCGCACGCTTTTAATCCCAGCACTCGGGAGGCAGAGCCAGGCGGATCTCTGTGAGTTCGAGGCCAGCCTGGGCTACCAAGTGAGTTCCAGGAAAGGCGCAAAGCTACACAGAGAAACCCTGTCTTGAAAAACCAAAAAATAAATAAATAAATAACATCATGAAATTTTGTGGCAAATGGATGGAACCAGAAAAGGTCATCCTGGGTGAGTTAACCCAGACTCAGAAACACAAACATGGTATGTACTCACTTATAAGTGGATATTAGCTATAAATGAGAACTACACTACAATTAACAGACCCATAGAAGCTAAGTAACCAGAGGGGATCATCCGATGGGAGAGAGGGTTGCTTGTTTAAGTTTCTGAACACAACAGATCTACTTGTAATTGTATTGTTCAAATGCCATATTGACTTGTCATGTAAGCTTTACCTTTAAGTGAATGTTAAAAAATGATGCTCATAGATGAGGAGAGAGATTCTCTGTTTGGAGTCTCTTAGGGGATATTTTGGTCCACTAATAAAATACATTTAAAAAATGTACCTGACAAGGAAACTAGCCATCCTGCTCATATGACTTAATACACATTAATCTGAAAGGAAATACTTCCTTGTAATATGTATATATACCTAGTATAAATAGTTATATATATATATATATATATATATATTTTTTTTTTAAAAAAAAATTAGGACTGCATGAAAGTAAAATAAAATTAGAAATTAAGACACAAAAATATTAAAGTGATGAATATATTCCTGGCCACACATTCCATGTACATTTTGTTACAATTATCAGAAAGAAAATACCTATGTGCATACAATCAAAATGTGAGGAAAACCAAGCATGAGAGGAAAATACAAAAGAAACCCACATTCCACATAAGGGCACATAGGCACACTCCTGTAAATGGATTTCTGTCACCACATTTGCTGTGTCTATTTCAGACTAAGCTGTCAATACATACTTATATCTATCAACTTTGCCTCCCTGATCATTTTTCCTGCTCTATATCCCCAGAACAGATGAATTAGCACTGCATCCAGGTTTCAGCAAAAACACAATTGTATCAGCACGACCTAAATGTATCTTCTTTCTTAATTGTCCACCTGCTCACTACTCACCTGTACCTTGTTTCTGCTTTTCCCATTTTACAGGGTGTTGTTCTAAATTAAATGCACGCCATCTTCCCCCATTTCAGACCTTAATAAGTGGATTCTAGGGCTACAGGAATGTCTGCATGGAGTAAAACAAATCCCACATCCTTCACAAAGACTCCTGCTTAGACATTTCTCTCCAGCAGAGGCCACTCAATGCTACTGCCATTGTCTGCCATTGCCTCTAATCCAACTGGCATCAAACTAGATACAACCAGCAGAGGTCACCAACAATATCTATGTGCCTTGCAGAACACACCCATACCAGATGTAAATAATTAGAAAATCTGGAATGAAATGGAGAGTATGGCGCAAGAATGACAGAATCTAAAAGATTACTTATCAGAATTATACACAAAAATTATATTTCAATTTGAAATCATTTTAACAGATGAGATCCCAAAACCAAGTTCTCATATTCTGACTTCCAAAACAGCAGCAGCTAGCAAGGCAGTCCCTGTCACTCTATCATCATATGAAGACTCTGTAGTCACTGCAATTAATAGCATTACATATTCTCAAAGGGAAAAAAACTACACTTTAACAACTGTCTAAAACAATGTGTCAACTTTTGAAAATCATTGTCTCTGTGGAAAAAGCCATAAAAATGTCTTACCCATGAACAACAAAAGGCAAGGCAGAGGAATGCAGAGAGATTCAGAGTACCAACTTTACTAAATAACATGAATTAAAACAAACCCTTCTTTCTTTGAGGGATGAAAAAAGGGAACAGAAGGAAGACACACCTGGAAAAAAGTTCTGTGTATACAGGAGAGGGAATGCCAGGATGGAAAATGAAAGTTAAATTCATGTGAATGCAAACTTAGTTGAGGACAATGAAATCCGAATTCTGGAAAGGAATAAATTTTAAAAGCACTTACTCTATTGGCTTTTCATCTTCACATCTAGAATCATATATATCCATGCAGTAATAATTAACAAGTGAAAAAAGTGCAGCAATAATCACATTTCCATCACTATGTAAAGGACTTAGTGAGTTTAAATCGCACTGAAAAGCATCAAAGGAATTAAGAGTAACAAGAGTCTGCAGGAGCAAGAACAGAAAAATCCAAGAGAACATCATAAAATACAAGTGTCTACCACAGTGTAACACAGATTCCAATGTGTTCAGCAGCTACTTATAGAGCTCAAGTATTTGTGAGCACAAGAGTTTGTACTAGTTTTGGTGACTGACATTATCACTCTAATCACAGATATTTTTGACAAGCCTCTTCTACACTCCATGGAGAATTGTGGACAATTTTCTTCCCTGAGACTTCTCATCTGAGACCCTGCACTCAGGATAAAAACAAGTTTCAAAACTCATTTGGGATCTTCTTTATCCACAGGCCCCATGACTTCATCTAGGAAGACAGAACAGCAAGACTCCAGTGATGACTCCACTTGAATGGACTTGGCAAGAACACTCTATCACAAAAGTTACATGAGACAGTGACTCAGGATGATGCAAAGACCTTGCAAGGGAGGATGCCAAGGGAGACGAGAAGGAAAACATTCTGGAAAATGTCCCAACCAGATATAGTTCAATGAAAATCAGTAGGACATCCTGCTTTTTTTTTTTTTTTTTTTTTGGTTTTTTCGAGACAGGGTTTCTCTGCGTAGCTTTGCGCCTTTCCTGGAGCTCACTTGGTAGCCCAGGCTGGCCTCGAACTCACAGAGATCCGCCTGGCTCTGCCTCCCGAGTGCTGGGATTAAAGGCGTGCGCCAGACATCCTGCTTTTTAAAACTGATTATTCCCTATGCCAATCTATCTTGTCAATGGCCTGGGGGAATATAAAAACACTTTTTCTACAAACCTTGCATGTTTGCATACCAAAATTTCTTCCATGTTCCCATATACTTCAAAATTTCTCTTTACCCCCCTTGGGAAACGGATAGGCTGAATTCACTAATTCCAAATTAATAGCTCAATCAATGGGGAGATTATGTTTTCTGTTTACTTTTCGAACTCAGACTTACTGTGCTTTGTTTGATTTTTCAATGTTGAATCATTCCTTTAATATAAAATCCCAATCACTCCCTAGATCCAGAGAAAAGATTCAGACACTATGTTTTCTTTAATGTGAAGTATTGAATACACCCCTTCCATTTTCCCCAAATAAATAAATAAACAAAGAAACAAACAAGAGCTTATATCCACCATACATCATGTATAAAGTGTTCATTCTTAATACTTTAAATGAAGTTAATCTTAGGAGTAGAAAGTGCCATGATTGTAAATTTAATTTCATGTGTGCAAATATACACAACATGTTAGCCATAACTTCACATAGGTTCCATTCTATTACTTTATACAACCTTAGTGGCTAAGTTGAATATAGCTTCTAGCTTCTAACCTAGTACTGACACACACTTCAATAATGATCTGAAAATAAAGGAGCAAGTTTTGAAAAAAAATTACATTTACTGGTTGTCACAGGGGCCTGCAGTTTTATTATCTTGACAAAGGTTATATATGACTCTAGATTTTTTTCTCCCAGATGGCTCTGTTAAGCCTCTAAACACTGATACCAATGACTTTAGATTGAAAATGTGTAATTTTATGAGTTGATCAGTGTGGATAATGTCATTATTGTTGAACCTCATATGGCTGGAAAGACCAATTGCCAAGATGGAAAAAAATGGAAACGAGAATTGCTGAGACATCATGATCTGACTCTCAGGGAAACCTAGTCACTTTTATTCAGATGTTCAGAGTAGCAGCAGATCCAGGGAAAACTTCAGCTTGAGTTTCTGTGTTTCAGGTTGTGGGAGAATATAGTTCTCATGTGTTAAACACTCGTATTTGGTTCCGTTTTACAGCATTAACAGAACAATGCAATGTGTGTACACATGGGTGTGCTGGGTCAAATCTTTTCAGCAAACAGTCTCCTTGGTAACTCAAAACAAGCCATACAGTTCTTCTATGTGACTGCCACAGATTTGTTCTCATTTTTATTTTATTGTCTGATACTTGGGATTTCATATTATCACTAGGCCTTATGATCCCCTCCTGTGATCTGCCACATGTATGTTTATTTACAATTCATATGTCAGTATGGCGGAAATCAAAACACCTTACCAATATATATTGACTTACATGTATTTTAGGTATATTTATATAGAGAGTTAATAGTGTGATTCTTATTGAAATTGTCACATTTCCTCTCATTTAGCATCCCTTCTTCCCCCTTATTATTTACCTCCCTCCCTATCCCAACTAAAGTCACCCAATCCCATTTTGTCATTTCCCATACAGATCACTAGTGTACTGCTCTTCGTCTTCATTTCCCATACACAGCCTGCTGTGGTTGCTTTTTCTTTTCCTGATTTCTCAATTGCTTCAGGTCATGGATTCATATCTGAAGATGTGAAGCTAAGACCCAAAGAAAATGATATTGAAGAAAGTAGTACAGGATGTGATTGAATACAAAAGACACTCAATTTGAACTTCATTACAGTTTTGAAAAGACCCAAAGTCCAGACACTTTCAAAAGTTAATTTTAATAGGTGAGAGACATGCCATCAAAATGCCACAGGCTAAAAAAACAAAAGGTAAACAAAAACATAAAAACAGAATAATATTATTGTAATCAGGGTATACTAATCCTTCAATTAAATATCAAAAATACTAACAGTGCCATTGCATGGAGCTCATGATCATCTGGGCAGAAAAGATGTCACAGCAAAGGGAGATATGAATCCAACACATTATCATCTGTTTTTGTGAAGGATTATTTTCAGGTTCTTAAATCATGATGTGCAAAATGCTGGGTGAATCTCTAAAGATATATCCAAATTGATTCACTGAGAAAAAATAAGCCACTATGTAACAGTACATTCTAGTCAGTCCACCAGCCCTTATATAACAACACAGAGATTCATTAATTATGAAAGTTGAACCTATAACTTTGGCTTATCCTAACTAGTTCTTATACTTAAATTAAACCCATTTCTACTAATCTACAAGCTTCCACATAGTTTGTGGCTGTTACCTCTCTTCTTCATGTACTGCTTGTTCTGATTCCTGGTGTCTCTTCCCTCATCCTGGAAAAAGTAGAACATGCAAACTCTGGTCCTGGCACTTTCCTTCCTGTCCATCTTCTCTATCCAAATTGCTGGCTCATCTAAGGCCAATTCCACTCAGCTAGTCACTGGTTCCACCCCTTGATTCAAGGTATAACTTTATTGGGTAGTCTCAGGAGTGTCTGAGTGTGATCAAAACATCTCACAATACTAACTCATGACTTCATGCATTGTATTTTCAATTACTTAAGACAACACAAGTGAAACCACACTATTACCTATTCTCTTTAAGCTTCTGATTTCCAAATTTGTTTTTACAATGTGATCTCCATTATACTCAAGTATTTATTTTCCAAACAAATAGGTGTTACATTCCAAACTGCAAAAATAGTGATCTCATGCTTAACTAGCATGGAAAGAAGCTTCTCGTTGGAGCAGATAAGGACTAACACAGAGACAAAAATGAGCAATGTATATTCTGTATTGTGGAGAATGATCAGTCTTAAGTGGGACATTTACTTCACATCAACTCCTACAAGGATTCTGGATCCTTGTGAAAGAGTGGAAAATTGTCAGAGTCAGTGGCCTTGATTTACTATAAGGAAACTGTTTCTTGGTGCACAAGAAAGCAGTTGAACATATGAACTCACATTAAGTGTGACAATATGCACAGGCCCATTGCAACCACAGAGAGGACTAAATCCCTGTATTAAGATAAGAGATAGCAAGGAAGATCTACTACTCACTGAGAAATTACAGGCTTTTGACATTTGATACGTGCTTAGCAGGAAGAAATATAAAATTTCTTAAGCAAAATATCTCTGATATCTCTACTGCATTCCAGAGGATTAACCAAGAATCCAGACATATATGGACAAGCCTTATGTACTTCATGGTTGAAACTTAGGGCATAAAGTTAAGCTGATAACTATAGGGGTTAAATCTAGAGTCCCTAGATTGTGAGGAAAAAAAATCATCAAAACCCACTAACAAAATACACAAAGAACCAATAAAAATAAATAAGGAATGCCTTGACCTTTGGTCAAACTTGGTGAATTAAAGAAGCAGACAAAGTTGTAGCAAAGCTCCTGGTTTTGGTAAAGAGAGTAATATCTCTATACAGAAAACATACACTGTACACAGTGGAAATATTTAGGATCTCCATGGAGTAAAACAAATCTCTCTCACTCTCATCCCTCAAGTAAACACACAGAGGTTTATATTAATTAAAATTGCATGGCCAAAGCTCAAGCTTCTAGCTAGCTAGCTCTATATCTTAAATTAGCCCATAACTATTATTTCAATTTGATCCATGTATGTTTTTGTCTCTTATTTTACCATATTATGTTGTGTAGTACTCCCTTGAATTAGAATCTTGCATGGTTTAAATTTAATGCTTCAGGTTTCCTGCAGTGTATGTACTTCACATGTTCATGAACTTATCATGTATCTAATGCATACAAAGCATCCATATCCTAGGTAATTCTTTCCTGCTTTGAATTGTCCAACTCAATATATTAAAAAAAACAAATATTGAAATCATATTTTGCCTGTTGTGGGTCAGGGTAATTGTACAAAACAAATGAATAATGCACCACTTGAAATCATGGAAATGTTCAAAGAGATAATAGCTATGCAAAAGATTCAAATGATTATATAAATAATCTCATTAATCACATAAATATTACTGATGAGGAATTATCTTTAGTTCTATCCTTTTCAGCATTGTGTCTTTATGCCCATTATCACACTCTCTGGTTATAGTTACCTTGTGACTATTTATGTTCCTTGAATGTGTTTTGATATAGACTTTGGCTACTGTGCACCTCTTGACCTGGAAATAATGTTCCCTCCACTTCAATATCCAGATGTGCTGTGAACACAAATGTGGGTAACTTTATACTCCTGTAATATTGCAAGAATGGAAACTGCAATATCCTCTACTTCTCAAAAGAAATTATCTCACAATCATTCCATTTTATATAAAACATGCTATGTTTCATAAAATTCTTTTATTCAAAAATTTTGAGGTGTTTATGAGGTGTGTATTAATGATGTAATGATATTTAGCCAATCCTTTGTATCCAACGCAGCTCAAGTTCATCATAAAAATGTCAATGGAGAAACAAATGTAATTCTACTTCATAAAATCATAGGCAAATATTGATTTTTCAATATTTTCTGATCTATGATTTTGTTCTTGATACATGGGAAGTTCCTCCCATAATTCTCTTTCCTATGTTGTTTTTTGGGTATTTTGATGCCTATGGTACAGATTAACCCTTTTAAATGATTTTTCCATGCAGCAAGGTGTCTCTTGCACTCAGAAAGTCTGTAGGAAAACGGGAAGAAAACCTACTGACAGAAGAATGCTAGGGTTTTCTTTTGTTCATCATCAGATGTACATACAGGGAACAATGAAATCCAGCCTTTCTGATCAACTTTGGTGATTCAAGAAACTTGCTGGGAATCATGCTGGGAAATATGGGTATAAAGAACCTCTCCATAAGTCTGTCCAAAATAATGAGGATGTATGGGTTCAAAAACATAAAGAGTGGTAACTTAAATTGTGTATGTGAAATGGTTCAATAAAATGAAGATGCTATTGTGTGATGGTATGTTAGAAAAAGCCTTGCTGGGCTAAAAAAAGATGAAAAAAACAGATAACCCTAAAGCCAGGCATGATTCAATCAAAATAAATGGGACAACTTACTCTCTATTAATAAGTACTATTTATGAAAATATAACTTTCACAGGATCTGGAGGATTTTTAAATATCTCTTTCTATGAATCAAGTATGTTTGTATAACAATATTTCATCCCTGTCTAATTACTCCAAAAAAAAGTCTGTCTTAATCCTGGGAATATCAGTAGTCATTCTGAATTCATAAACTGCAAATCATGAACTTGATTTCAAGGCTGAGATTAGGTTTCCTAGTAACAGTCTGAACTTTGACCATCTGTGCAATTTTGTCATCTTTTCTCAGTGAATTCATTCACATAGATTTCTGATTTCTCCCCAAACCAGAGTGCAGGCTTCACTACATTTTAGGCTATTCCTTGAATATGTAGTATTGTGAGAAACCTCTCACTTGCCTCCATAAAACATGATAGCTGACATTATTTTTTATTATTTTTTACTAGTATCTGAAACCAGTTAATTCATATTATCACAAGAAACTTCTCATATCCTCCGGAATATATATATATATATATATATATATATATATATATATATATATATATATATATATATATAATATATATATAGTCTTACTAGCATGAGAATAGACATCAAAACCTGGAATATTTTCATTATACTTTATTGAAAATTGTGGAAATAGAAGCAAAATGGACACTGTGATAG
Source organism: Peromyscus maniculatus bairdii (assembly GCF_049852395.1). NCBI lineage: Eukaryota > Metazoa > Chordata > Mammalia > Rodentia > Cricetidae > Peromyscus > Peromyscus maniculatus. The sequence continues at coordinate 39,226,146 of NC_134874.1, read as the reverse complement.
AGAAATCTTAGAAACTGTCATTATTGAGTGAATCTGTCTCTGATTTAGCATTAATTTTATTCATTTTAATTAGATCATTGAGTGATGAGTTTGCTTAGAGTACTTTCACCTAAGCTCAGATTTTATTGATTCCCTTCCCCATCTTCTACCCCTGCATGCATGTGGAGAGCCATGTGATTTCTCCAGGGGACAAGGCCTCAGAACAGCACAAACTCATTATCCTTGTGAAAGGCCCTTGAGCATCTGACTCATTTTGACAAGGACAATGAATAGTTCCCTGCATGAGTCTACGCAAGACCCCAGGAGCATCTGTGCTACCTACTTTCCCTGCTTTCTTTATACAAACTATATGGCTAGCTGCCTCTAGTTTCACTTTCACAGAGCTACAGATAAAATGGCTATTACAAGAGAAAAACATCCTGCTGGTGAATTTCCTCTAGGTGAGTCAATGGGGGCATTGTTAAAAATACACAGTGTGCCTGATTAACCCCCTAAAGATTTGTTGTTTCAAGTGTGATCATGAATTCAGGATTTTCAAGAATAGGATGTTTCCTTTCCAATACACCTTAAGATTATCCTGAAAGAGTCACAGTTGTTAATGATATTAAAAGTGTGCATAACTGTTCAGAGAGAATGATTCTAAGTGCAAGAGTCTAGGAGAAATGCTAGTTCTGAGATTATAATTTCATATTCCCCATGAAACAGCATACTCAACTGGGATTCCCTATAATCCTCAGGGATAGGACATTGTGGAATGCTTTTATCAAATATTCAATCCCAACTTCACAAGCTTTAACAAGGAGAGAATAAATACTCCTCCCCCTTCACATTTTAAATCATGCTCTCTTTGTACTTTGTGATCCTAATTTACACTCTGAGGGCATTTCTGCTTCCCAGAGGCACTCTGATTACCAACTACCTAAAAAACCTATGGGTAGATGCCAATATACATTAACAACAACAACAAAACAGAAAAATTGAATAGAAGGACCAAATGTCTTTTTTACTTCTGAAAGATGTTATGCTTGTTACTATTTACAGGATGCTGATACACCACTTTGGATTCCAGACTATTCTCATGCATCTCTTCAGATGTCCTCTGTCAAAATGATAGCAACACATTTTTTATGTTGGATTACCTTTTTTGTACTATAAAATATTTTTGGACACTTACCATTAATTTTGTTGTTCCTCTTGGTTTGTTTTTAATTTAAGTTTCTGTTTCCAGTCCTCTACAAAAAATTAAGACTTCCTCTTTGCATACTCCTTCCTGACATTCACAAGCTCCAACTTAAAAAAAAGGCCAGAAAGTAGTGTCGTACACCTTTAATGCTCCCACTTGGGAGGCAGAGCCAGGAGGATCTCTGTGAATTCCAGGCCAGGCTGGTACAGAGCAAAATCCAGGACAGGCACCAAAGCTAAACAGAGAAAGCCTGCCTCAAATAACCAAAGGAAGAAAGGAGGGGATGATTGGAACCATGTGACTTCTTTGGGGGACAGGTCCAGAAAATAGCATGAACATATTCTTGTTGTGGCAAATCCCTTGAGAGTAAAACCCATTTTCCTAGCCAGTAGATGGTTCACTGCACAGTTCTGGACATAATGACCCAAAGAACATATTTGCTACCTGTGCACACTGCTTTCTTTATACAAACCATATTGTTGGCTGCTCTAGATTCACTGTCTCAGAGTCATGGATAAAATATCTATTGCAAGACAAAAACATTCCTCTGATGGAGCTCCTCTGGGTGGGCATTGTTGAAATATACATGTACCTGATTCAGTCACTAACAATGTGATGTTTCAATTGTGATCATGTATTCATGATTCTCTGAACAGGGTGCTGGCTTGCCAACACACTTTGTGACTAGTCTGAAAGAGTCACAGTAATTCATGACAATACAAATTTTCATAACTGTTCTGGAGAGAGTGATTCTAATCACAAGTGTCTAGGAGAAATGCTACCTCTGCATTTACAATTTCATATTCCCCAAGAAACAGAGCACACTCAACTGGGATTCTGTATAATCCTTAGGGACAGGCCATTGTGGAATGCTTTCATCAAATGTTAAAACCACAACTTCACAAGCCTTAACAAGGAGAGTATAAACATTTCTCCCCCTTCATAATTTAAATCATGCTCTCTTTGTATTTAATTACCTTAATTTAGACTTAGAGGACATTTCTACTTCCCAGAGACACTCTAATTACTAATCTAATTACCTACAAACCTGTGGTTAGATGGAAATGTATTTTAACCAAAAGAAAAAGACCAGATGTCCTTTTGACTACCAGTAGAGATTATGCTTGTATCTTTCTGCAGTATGCTGATACATCACCCTGGTTTCCAGACTGTTTTATTAGGCAATTCGTCAGGTTCTCAATTTCCACCTCTGCCCCTATTGAACCATAGGCATTTATGGTATGGAAACTATTGTTAATCTCCTTTCTCATTCTACATGCTTAATTACTGCCCTGATTTTCTATCATTGGAACTATAACTGTCTTTACTATGGCCTTTGTATAACAAGTACATATGGCTGATCATATTAATACACTGTCTTGAAATGTTTTCTTGCTCTTTTTACTTAAGAATCTACTGATGAGGGCCTTGTGAATAGGGTTAATGCACTGGAGAATGCTGTCTTATACATAGGTATACAGATTCAACATACTGAAATGAGACCTACTTCAATTTGTCATACAAAATATACATGGTTTTGTGCTACACCATTGTCTTACAATGGTTCTCATTATCCATGGGAACAAATTCAGGCTCATATTAGATGAATATGGAATAGTTCTAATCTAGATATAAGTATTCATTTCTCCGTGAGCAAATTCCAATTATTTCTCATGCACATTTCCAGGTGTGCTCTCCCAAAAAGATTGCATCTCATTTTTAAAATTCCATTACCTCTTTTGTACTATAAATTGTTTTTGGACATTTATCATTAATCTGGCTGTTGCTCTTGGTTTAATTTTAATCTTAATTCTTCTGTTTCCAATCCTCTACAAAAAAATTAAGATTTGCCCTTTGCATAGTCCTTCCTGATGTTTGTTAGTTCCAATTACAAAAAAAAGGAGATGCCAGGACCATGAGACTTCTTTGGATGACAAAGCCTGAGAATAGAATAAGCAAATTCTTATTGCAAGGCCCATGAGAATACAACTCATTTTGAAAATTCAGTGGATACATCCCTGCATAATTCTCAGCATGACCACAGGAGCCTATCTATGTGCTACCTGGTCACCCTACTTTCTCTATCCAAAGCAATTGCTCACTGCCTCTAGTTTCACTTCCTCAGAGCTACTGATAAAGTAGCTATTGTAAGATTAAAAGATCCCCCTGAAAACTGTCTTCTGTGTGAGCCAAAGGGGATGCTGTTAACTATATACATTATGCCTGATTCAGCTCCAAAGCCTTTGTTATTTTAAGTGTGACCATGAATTCAGAATTCTCAAGGTCAAGATGTTGCTTTTTCAATGTTCCTTGTAATTAGGCTAAAAGAGTCAGAGCAATTCATGACAAAACAAACTTGCATGACAGTTCTGGAGATAATGATTCTAACATCAGGAATCTAGGAAGAATGGTAATGAAAAGATATCAAGAGTTTGAGAAGAGTCTAGGAACATGGAATGAAGCAGAATCATAGAAATCCACAATGCCCACATTTCTAATAGCTTTGCCAAGACTGTGAAAATTTGAGAGGAGGCAGACATGATAAAAAGCATAAGCGGTGCCGACTATTAAGAGAAAGCTTTTAAGTTATGAAGTTTGTAGGATGATAAGAAAAAACCTGGTATATCCCCCAAAGAACATTGCTGTGGGATGTTCTGTATGTCCTGTGGGAGCCCGTTCTCGGGTTCCTCATGGCTTTACCCAGCAGGTCCACAAAGAGGAAGTTTGGGACCACAGGCCTGAGTGCAGGTGTTTGAGATGATCTATACTTGGCTGTGCTGTGGGATGGTCTGTATGTCAAGTTGCTCGGATTAGTCAATAAATAAAACCTGATTGGCCGTGGCTAGGCAGGAAGTATAGGCAGAACTAACAGAGAGGAGAAATAAAAGAAAAGGAAGGCAGAAGGAGACACTGCCAGCCACCACCAGGATAAGCAGCATGTAAAGATACCAGTAAGCCACGAGTGATGTGGCAAGGTATAGATTTATGGAAATGGATTAATTTAAGATATAAAAACAGTTAGCAAGAAGCCTGCCACGGCCATACGGTTTGTAAGCAATATAAATCTCTGAGTTTACTTGTTTGGGTCTGAGCAGCTGTGGGACATGTGGGTGACAAAGATTTGTCCTGACTGTGGGCCAGCCAGGAAAACTCTAGCTACAAATGGTGCCCAATGTGTTGGCAAGAGTTTGTACCTAAAACCTGAGAAAAGAATTTAAAATGGAGCTAAAAACAGCTTCCTTATTGTTTCTCTCAAATGAGCAGCAGCTGCTGGTTGTAGCTACTTGTGCATTCCTAGTGAGTGCACTCAATTTGCCTTATGGCGGGAATGAGGCCTCTGCAAGTGGCACATTAAGCTGCATGGTGGATTTAGCCTTGCTAGTACAAAACAAAACAGGTTTCTGGGCTACACACTGCTCGAATAAAAGCATAGACCCACGATAGCTCCCAGAGCTGGTCTTAAACGAACCACCACCATTTTGGGAAGTTGAGGTGGGCGGAGTCAGCAGCCATAGCACCGATTGAGTCTTACAAATGCTGGAGTTTAAAGCAATAGATTAACAATAAGACAGATTCAGATGGAATAAGACTTTAAATGCTTTACAATGTGTGTAAAAATGTACATAGGCTTGGAAGAGAGAGGAAAAGGAACATAGACAGTTGTATAAAGAAATAGAAAGTTTTAAAAAAATAAAGTCTTTAATGAGAAAGTAAAAGTAATGTAAAAATAAGCCATGTGAAGATGATGGATATCATACAGAGAGTCTGTATTATAATGTCTTTGGGATTTTTACTGCAGAAAGACATTTGATTGTAAAGACTGCTCACTTAAATCAATGCGTATATTTTAAAGGTATTTCAGTTTCGAAATCTATGTCTAAGGATGTGTTGCTTTGGAAAGGAGACTCTGGTTTTGTTCCCACAAAAAGCCAAAGGCTATGGATTTGTTCCAGATTAAGACACATCAGGTTTGACCAGCCAAGACCCACTGAAAGGTCTCTGATGACACCACGGCACAGATGATCCAACATCCAGAATGGTTTGAAGGCAACTGGCTCAGACAATACAGCCTTATGGACTACTCCATAATCCTAACATTTCTTTGTATCCCCATAAGATACAGCACCCCCCTCCAACAGGAAGTAGTAAGAGAATCTATGCCCAAATTCCCAAATTATATGTAATTTTACTTTGCTAAGGTTAAAACCTTCCTTTTTTTTAAAAAAAAAAGGGGGGGGCGCACCAGTCCAACTTGGCCCCAGACTTCCCTTCTGAACCAGAGGTGAGTATCTGGGCACAGCCAGGACCCAATCTCTGGGCACCAGCCACTCAGGGAAGACCTGCCCAACTTGGCCCCAGGTTCTGGCCACCAGGCAGGTCCCCTTCTTTCCCCACCAGGCGGGATCCCCTTTTCCAAGCACCTCGGCAGCCCCTGCAATCTCCATGCCCTACACCCACACCCATCTGCCTGAGACCCTGCCACTTCCCGAGACTTAGAGACCGGCCCCCGACCCCCATCCTGCCCCTGACTTCCCTTCTGGACAAGAGAGGTGAGTATCCAGGCCCAACCTGGACCCCATCCCTGGGCACCAGCCACTCAGGGAAGACCTGCCCAATTTGGCCCCATGTTTTGGCGACCGGGCAGGTCCCCTTCTAGCCCCACCAGGAGGGATCCACTTTTCCAAGCCCCCCGGCAACCCCTGCAATCTCCACGTCCTGTCCTCACGACCATCTGCCCGAGACCCCAGCCACTTCCTGGGACTTAGAGACTGGCCCCCAGCTCCTATCCTGCCCTGGACTTCCCTTCTGGACCAGAGAAAGCTCCCATCTTGCCCTGGACTTCCCTTCTGGACAAGAGCGCACATTTTACCCCGGACATCCTGTCTGGAAAACCTCCCATCCTGCCACAGACTTCAGTCCAGAAAAGAGCTTCCATCATGCCCCGAAGTTTCCATTTGGACAAGAGAGCTCCCATCTGGACAAGAGAGAGAGAATTCCTGAATCTGTCAGCTCTGTCTGAACCAGGTGCACTGATAAGATCAAGAATGAACCACAAAGAGATGGGCCGACTTCAAGGCAGAAGTACACACAACAAAATGAAGAGCAATACAGCATCACCAGAACCTAGCATGCCTCCAACATCTAGACCTGAACATCAAAAATTGGACAAAGCAGAAGAAAACAGCCTTATGAATAACATCATGAAGAAGGTAGAGGCTTGTGTAGAGTAAAAGTCAGAAAAAAATGGGAAGAACGCTGTAAACAACTAGAGGAAAGGGCAAACAAATTAGAAGAAAACAATAAAGTCCTGGAAGAAAACAAAAAAGTACTGGAAGAAAACAATAAATTACTGAAAGAAAATCATGAAAAAGCAATGAAACAAATAAAGGAAACAGTCCAAGACCTGAAAAGAGAAATAGAAAAAATAAAGAAGACACAAACAGAGGGAATGCTGGAAATAGAAAAACTGAGTAAAAGATCAGGAACTTCAGATGCAAGTATAACCAACAGAAGGCAAGAGATGGAAGAAAGGATCTCTGGCATTGGAGATACAGTAGAAAAAAATAGATTCATCAGTCAAAAAAAACACTAAAGCCAACAAAGTCATGAACCAAAAAGCCCAAGAAATTTGGGACACCATGAAAAGACCAAACCTACAAATAATAGTGATAGAAGAAGGTGAAGAATACCAACTCAAAGGCACAGAAAATATATTCAACAAAATCATAGAAGAAAACTTTCCCAACTTAAAGAAGGAAATGCCTATGAAGATCAAGAAGCCTATAGAACACCAAACAGACTAGACCCCCCAAAAAAGTCCCCTCGCCACATAATAATTAAACAACTAAACGTACAGAATAATGAAAGAATATTAAGCGCAGCAAAGGAAAAAAGCCAAGTGACCTATAAAGGCAAACCCATCAGAATAACACCCGATTTCTCAATGGAGACTTTGAAAGCCAGAAGGACCTAAACAGATGTAATGCAGACACTAAGAGACCATGGATGTCAGCCCAGACTAATATACCTAGCAAAACTTTCAATCATCATAGACAGAAGGAACAAGATATTCCAAGACAAAGCCAGATTTAAACAATACCTATCCACAAACCCAGCCCTACAGAAAGCATTAAGAGGAAAATTTCAGCCGAAGGAAGTCAGATACACACTAGAAAACACAGGCAATAGATAAAGCCACAGCAGTAAACTCCAAAGAAGAGAAGTACACACACACTACCACCAAAAAACAGGAATAAACAATCACTGGTCATTAATATCCCTTAATATCAATGAGTGCTGGGATTAAAGGCGTGCGCCACCACCTCACGGCAAAAATATGTTTTTAAAAGTTACCCATTCGAAAAAAGAGGCCAGTCGGTGGTGGCACATGCCTTTAATCCCAGCACTTGCGATGCAGAGCCAGGTGGATCTCTGTGAGTTTGAGGCCAGCCTGGGCTACCAAGTGAGTCCCAGGAAAGGCACAAAACTACACACAGAAATCCTGTCTCAGAAAAAAAAAATGTTACCCTGATGAACAAGTTTTCAATGATGCAATCTGATTTGTTTGCAACTTAAATATAGTGATTCACATTATTTAAACTCCATTTTTTTCTGGAAATTTTACATCTTATAAACTATAAATGACTGATTACTGATAAATGACAAGATACAAGGCATACATCATGTGATGTCTTTCACTTTATACAAATATACATTAGACCTGGAATAAGAAGAGTCATAAACGTTGTTCCCAAAGAATTATTTATCAGTTATGACATGTTGATAAAATGTAGAGGAATGGGTCCTCATAAATGTGCAGTAGTCACACAATACAGAGTTTCAGGTGAAAGAATATAGGGCAGCTTATGAAAATTGATGAACTGTGAAGGGCTGAGTACAGAAAATCTTTAGGTATGTGTGTTAAATTAGATGTGAGGACAGGTTGTACAGAACATGTTACAGCAGAGAGTTGAACAATGTTTGTATATTTAACATAAACTTTATATAATTGATTTCTTGGGTAAGTATTTGATTAACTGAAATCTGACATTAGCCTACAATTAAAAAATATATTGGTCTCTGTTCTACTCAAATACATAGCTCAATATGCAATTAATAAAGAGAGTAATTCCTTCCTGTCAAAATTATATTAATTTTTTAATATGTGCTTTTCTTCATAGAAATAGCATACATGAACTGTAAGCTTGATGAATCCAGGAAACCTATCAAGGGCAAAAAAACACATAGAACTATATGAAATCAAGTGAAGTTATAATGTTAAAGCAATGCAGTGTTGAAGAGGTGAAAAATACATACACATCTTATTCATCTCTTATTTAGTATAGAGAACACAATATTTTCTTATGAATTCAACTTTCTAATTTAGAGAAATTTGTAAATAATATTAGAATTGAGAGAAGAAAATTGGATCATCAATAAAAGAAATCAAAACATATAAAATTTTAAATCACTATTTTATCTGTGACAACTATAACTTTGGTGGTAGACAAGATGGAAGACTTCTGTATAATTAATAAAAACATGGACTATGCTGTAAAATTGACTTTTCCTTTAAAATGTCCTTTGTTCCTAACATGATGAAGCACATTTCTATGTGGTCTGAACAAAATAATATGGCACTTGGGGACAAAGATGCAACCTAGGAGACCAGCACTGGAAGTCAAAATAGAGAAGACTTCCATGACCACAGTGATTTTCCCCTTGGTGCTGTGGTAGACAGGAAGGAAGGTGACCCACACACTGAAGAACACCAACATGCTGAAACTGATGAACTTGGCTTCATTGAATGTGTCAGGCAGGTTCCTGGACAGGTAAGCCATAGTGTAGCTCCCAAGTGCCATGGAGCAGAGGTAAGCCAGGACAGAATGAAAGGCAATGGTGGAGCCCTTGTTGCATAAAATAATTATGTGGCCATGTTCAGTGTAAGCATCTGAGTCAATAAAGGGAGGAGAGGTGCTCACCCAAATTCCACAGAGCACAAGTTGGATAAGGGTGCAGACAGGAATGATAAGATTAGTAGACCTGGATATCATTATCCACCTTATCATTCTTCTTGGAAATGTGACCTTGAAAGCCAGAACCACAGTAACAGTTTTGGCCAAGACTGTGGAGTGAGCCACTGTGAATAAAACTGCAAATGTGTATTGCTGCAGGATACAGGTTGCTGTATTGGGATGGCCAATGAAGAGCAATGGACAGAGAAAACAGAAGATCAGAGTGATGAGCAGAATGTAAGAGAGAGTCTGATTGTTGGCCTTGACAATGGGAGTGTGGTGGTACTTTATAAACACACCAAGAACACCAGTTGTTAGGGCAGAGAAGCCCAGGGCCAAGTAGGTGAGTGTCAATCCCAAAGGGTCTTCATAAGACAAAAATGTCACTGCTTTCTGGAGGCATTCATTCTGCTCTGTGTTTGCATATTGACTTTCTGGACACCTCACGCAATGATCCACATCTACTGAGGAATTAAAGTTATTGTGAGTCTCTGCACAGGTTCTCATTTGATCTCAAGCCACTTCCCAGCACCAGCTCTCTGGCAGTTGCCCACATTTACTTTTCATGTTTGAGACTCAAGTAAACAAGTTTTCAATAGTGATGATTACCATTCAATAGTGGTGATTACCCAATGATATCTAATCAACCATTCCACATCGATACTGACAAGTCTGTACTTTTCACTGTTATATTTAAAAATGTTTTCAATTAAGTGATAATTTGTATTTTTTCTTTATATTGTCTTAAATTATTGAATTAAATTACATAAACCTAACTTGATCCTATAATCACCTCTTTCTGTATTCCCTTGTGTGACTTTTTCATGTGAGTTAAGTAAAAATTACATGCTTTGGTATGTCTTTCTTTTAATGTTTTTCTCAATCCTAATATCAAAACTTATCTATTTACATTGAATTTATTGAATTCTTCAAACTGTTCAATCTCTGATAATTCTTGTGGGAATGAGAATCATTAGATTCTTGAAAGATGGAAAAAATCCCCTTGTGAATCTGTTTAATCATTCCCAGGGAGTAAATATCTGTTGAACAGATAGATATGAAACTCTGGGTTTAGTTTTAGTTGATCATGGGATAAGTTCTGTGATACTTTATCATTTATAATTTGTATGTTTTATCTTGAATTCAAGATATAAATGTCAATCTATTTATTTCATATTTTCATTAAAATATTTCCATTTCATACAATTAAAATACTTGATATTTTTGCAAAGTGAAATTTGCAACTTAATTGGTGTTGAAAATTTTAATTAAAAATCTATTGAATTCATCTTTTTGCTAGAGTCTGTAGCATCCTTTATTCCATTACCAGCATTTTATTTGTTTCTTCCAGATGTGCCTTCCTGTTGTGCTCATACTCCCAAGGCAATTTGTCTCTACTATATTCCATGTGTTTATTTATAATGGTTTCTAACAAATGATGAATGATTCATCTGTGCAACTCCACATATTATTTGGTAAATGCACAGGGTACATAAGTCATGATACACATTAAATAAGGATTTAAATATGATTTTTAAAATATAGATAAACCTCACTCTATAGGATTTGAGGTTTAGGATTCATTATTTTGAAATATTTAGCATTTATGTTGTATATTATTCTTTCTTACTTGTAATAATTTAAAGTATCTACTTAAACTACAAACATCTAGGTTTTGATATTGATGTTTTTGTTTTCTCCAATGAATAAAATTAGCATGTTCATGAACTTACCATGGCCCTAATGTACACAGAGTACCTATATGCACATTAAGTCTTTGATGATCTGTATAGTCGGTCTCATTATGAATGGTTTAAATTTGGCAAATTAAAGCCACCAAATAATTTGCAAGTTTCTGTCTTTATGAAATAAAGTTAAAACATCTGTGTATTCAGGAAAAACATTGTTACTCAATTAATATATGAAAAATTCTCACTAGACATTAATGTTGAAGAATCCTCATTAGTTTCCTCTCCATATTCAACATTGAGTTTGTGTGTGCTTTGAACATTCAGTGTTCTCAATTGTCTCATGCCTATTTTCTTGTCTTTGGATATATTCTGACATAAAGTTCCTCTACTTTGTCCACCTATTCCTGGAAAAGAGAGTCCTTCAAATTTAGTGTCCTGCCTTGTTAAAAGACCAAAGGTTTGCATTTATGCATCACTTATTCACAACAGTATCATTACAGAAGTCATGATGTGCCATTTCACCTAGTTGTCACAAGGCATCATCCCATAATTTACCATCATACCCATAAAATACCTCTATGTTTAATGATGCTTCCATTAACTTGTTTAAAATAGAATCAATTGTATACAATGAATCAGTGAGTACTTATTACATTCTTTAGCTTATGTTAATCAAATTAACACAGAAGTTATACAAATCTAGACTCAAATTCCTGAGACATAGCAACTATTGATTTAAGATAATTGTGTTCAATAAAAGATTCTCATAATAGTTATTGACATACTTCCCTAGTGGTTATATTCTGGTTCACGACATGTTTTAGATATTAAATACCTATGTTACTGAAGCACATCCCACTCCATGGAAGTTAAGGAGCTTGAAGTTTTAGTACTCATATGGATGGAGGATGGAGGAAAAAGGGGAAGAAAAATACCCTTTAAGGGAATGTTGAAAGTTATTTATACTACAAATCAAAAAGATGAAGGTAGATAAATGGTTCTGTGGTTCAGGATACTATTTCTCTTAAGGAGGACCTAGTTTCAGTTGCAAGTGCCCACAAAAATATCAATGTTATCTGTGCCTCCACCTCCAGGAGTTCTGAAACCCTCTTCTAACTTTCATATGCACTAAGCATGTACATGTGCACATACATGCATGCAGGCCAAACACTCACAGATAAAACAAAAAGAAAAAGATTCTAAAACAATATATTAGAACATATCCACAGGTAAATCAAATATGATCATTCTGATCACATCTGATAAACCTAGAACCATGACTTAAATTATGCAATGAGTGGCATAAGGGTCTGATCTTTAAATATCTGCCAATCATGAACTAAATATGCTTTGAAATGCAAGAAAATTCAGTATTTATAATGTGTGTTTTTGCATGTGCATGTGTGTGTGCCTATGCAAGTGTGTGCATGTGTGCGTGTGTGCGTGTCTGTCTGTGTGTGTGTGTGTGTGTGTGTGTGTGTGTGTGTGTGTGTGTGTGTTAAATGCCATGGTGAAATAAAGCTGACTATTCTGTGACTGGTAAATTTGTTCTCTGAAAGGAACAATGGCTCCAGTGGATCAAATACATGAATCAAGTATGAGATTCAATGGCCTGAGCACCATTTAAAATGTGATGGCGCATGCCTTTAATCCCAGCACTCTGGAGGCAGAGGCAGGCAGATCTCTGTGAGTTCGAGGCCAGCTTGCTCTACAAAGCGAGTTCTAGGAAAGGCAAAGCTACATAGAGAAACCCTGTCTCAAAAAATAAAATGTTTTAAAATGATGATAATATGAACCAAATTATTTTTACTTATAAGTGAAAAAACCACAGGACTTATCCCTACTTTTCCTTCCCAGAACTTAATCAGCTTAGAAATTGCAGAACACTGTGGAGAGGTGGGGAATACACCAGTTAGACTGACACTTACCTGTCTCATTGGAAATCTCATTGTCTGGACAACGAGTACAATCATAGCAGCAGGCAGCCTTGCCCTCCTGGGGTGATTTTCTGAATCCAGGAACACAGCTCTCACTGCACACAGAGTGAGGAAGCTGGGAATTAAATAGTGAAAAGGAAATACTCAGGAGTGTATAGTTTTAAAACAAAAAATATTATTTCTTAATATTGGACAATGAAATGGCAAGTTTTTATAATTATTCTTTGCACATTCTTGTTTTGATGCTTCTAATTTCAATATAGTATATACATGAAGATCAATGTGTTTAAATAATGGTCTAGAGATAATAGAAATCTGAACAATTGTGAAAATATAAGAAGTTGGGCAAAATAAGAAGTTTGCTAACTGAGTACACGTTTCAATGGGCAACTGTAATGCCATCCTCTTCTTGTTGTATACTTCATGACTGCTCGAGTGAGAGTATCATTGTTTCCCATGTCATGCTTAATTCACATTTGTTTACTAGACAGGACTCAGAGTTAGTATATAAACTTCTCTCTGTGACTTTCTTTGAGAGATGATCTACATTAAGGTATTTGAAGTGGGAAGACATATTCAATAATTAGGTATTCCATTTCATTGGATGTAGTTAAGGACAGAAAAAAAATGAAAAGAGTATGAGAAGAGAGTGTTCACATCTCTCTACTTTCTGACTGAAGATACAACATGACTCACTTTCTCACATTCCTGCCAACATGATTGCCTGAATCATTATGAACTGCTCACACCAAGTGTGAACTATATAAGTCATTTGTTTTAAGTAATGTCAGCCTATTCATTTTTTGTTTTTTGTTTTTGGTTGTTTGACAAATTGTTTCTTTTTTCATCAGGAAGATAAGTAATTAACCCATGTACATGAGCCCTCCATGCTACAGTGCATTGCCAGATGCCTGAAAGCAAAATGATCATGTCCTGATATTTCCTAATCTGGGAGTCAAATTACTACTCATGACAGGTGGTTTCAGGTCAGGAAAGAAAACTTAATAAATAGACACTGTATTTATTATTGGGAAAATGTATCCAAAGATAAAAGTTTGGAAAACAAACAATCACATGCTGTATAAGGCAACAAAAACTTTCTCAAATGTCAGTAGTTTGGGGCATACAGATGGGCATTCAGTAAGGAACCAACAATCTTACATCCACAAACACATCTCTATTGACATAAGGATCAAAACAATGAGATAAGATCCAGCCCACCTCTGCAAATCTTATACCCCACTGTATCATATGGTCAGAGAGAAACAGTTCTTGGCCCTGTGGAGCATTTGGAGAAAATGTTCCAACTTTTATCTTTTGTCTGAGACCATCTGGAAAATTCCAGAGGTTGAGAATATCATATTCTGCATCTAATCTCCTTTGTGAATCCAAAACCATAAGTTTTTCAGCACCATTTTTGAAATGGATATTCTTGAGATAAGGATGTAGCTAAAAGAAATGCAGAACTATATGATTAATTTATTCCCACAAAGGCTCAACAGAATCCAATGAAGGTATAGGTCTCAGTGACCCAAATCCCTGACATTAATTGCAAGCTATACCAAGCTATCAACATTTTAATGGATGAAGAATTAAAATGAATATATCATGTTTCTAGACTGTTATTTCAAAAGAAAGAATTCACACACACTTATAAAATAACAAGTAGACAAACAAAAATATTTACTCCATGAATGTTGATTCATGCAAATACCAAAACCTTGAAATTCAAATTTTTAAGTAATCTACTCAAAGTTTCAAGGTGTAATTTGGGGTGTTTAATTCCAAAATGTAATAAAATGGTCAGTTAAGACTTTCACACATAGATTCAGAATTTAAACTTTAAGGATGTAATAGCATTTGACATTTTAGGATCTAATTCTCCTATTTCTGTTCTGAAATATGCTTAAATTAATGGGGTTTCAATTGAGGATAGCAAGATTCTGATGTTAATTGTAACACAAAATAAATGATGAGATACATACATTTATATTCTTATTACCACCCACTAATCGTGAACAATAACACACGTGTCCACAAAGACTTCTAGATGATAAATTTTATACAGTCTCTCAGGTGCTTTTTTGTATAAAACCTGCCACTGTATACAATCATGTAGTGTGTTCCTTAGAAACCTCCCTATGTCACAGGGCTATGTATAAAATATACAGGAAGAGAAATTACCTCCCAAGGGTAGGTATTTACCGCCCCATTGCTATGATGGTGGATTTCTACTTGTTTGACAGTCATCTCATGGAGACTGTGAGCCAAAGCATATACAGAATTATATACATTGTAACTCTCTTCACTCATGTCCATTTCCAAAGCATTTCCAGGCAACATTTCCAAAGAAGCATTGGGTAGACAGTTAACCAAAATTTTACAATCAGGTCCAGAAAAAGAGCAATTGAAATATGTGTTCCAAAGAAGAGCAAGGATATGATCTCCTGGATATTTGGAAGGCTTGTATGTCTGGATAAACTTCCTAAAATCAGGAATCTCAGCATGGGGATGTGCAAAAATGAGACTACCATGGAATGGATCAAATATGAAATAAGGAACATCAGTAGTTACATCCCATTGTGACTTTATGATCCAGACTTTCCAAGCACTTGAATGTATACTTATATATATTATTATAGCATATAAAGATTTAGTGACATCATAAATGATAACCACATTTGCAGATGATTTCAGGATCTGTGGATGCATTGTTCTGGATTTAAAGTCAGAGTTCATCCAGTTGAATGGAATCATTTCTACAAAAGCTATACACACTCTGTTTCTATCCATCTCTCCTCTCAAGTTGGATAGAATCTCAGCTGCATTGTGGTCATCTATGAGAACCAGTCCCACCCAGGTCCAGCTGAAATGAACCATCAAAATCACAATGCCATGTGACAGAAATGTGTCCCTGGGTGCTGTCTGGTAGAGAGAAGAAAACTGGCCTCTGTCACTTAGGATAGTGTCAAATCGCCCAAAAGTAATCTAAAGAAAATTTCAAATAGGAAACAAGAGTGAAAAGATTGACATAGAATACAGTCTTAAACCTGAGGTGACACTTTGGATTGGTATAAACTAACTTATGCTCATGGTATTTTAAACTCCCATCCTTTCGCTGAAGACATTTATGAAGAATTTGTCACAAGACACAGAGTTTTCTAAACACTGACTATAAGCTCCACCCTCTTTCTCTTCTCTCTCGTAAGCAAAGTATATAAGGACATATAAACAAATGCCTGATTTATTCTCCAATAGATGAAAGCCACAGGCTTACTTCTTCACATTTGAAAACACCTGAAATATCTCCAGTTTAATATGA
Organism: Peromyscus maniculatus bairdii; assembly: GCF_049852395.1. Lineage (NCBI taxonomy): Eukaryota > Metazoa > Chordata > Mammalia > Rodentia > Cricetidae > Peromyscus > Peromyscus maniculatus. Next base: position 39,209,998 of record NC_134874.1, on the reverse strand, counting down.
GTTTCTTGTTCCCTCACAGCCATGTCCCTCACCTGTGGATATTTGTAAAGATTCAGTAGTCTCCCAATTTGTATAGACGTTTCCCATGATGTTCCTGTAAGTAAGGCAGCAGGTTTGTTCTCCCTTCTACATGTGTAATTGGGGATATTTATTCTCATTCCTATGAGGAAAAGTAAAGTTTCCCGCATAATATCCAGGTGATTGTTTATTACATTATATAGCTCAAATCCTAGAGATGTGTTGGGTAGGATATGAGTGTTCCTGTTGATCTCCTCAATGGCAAATATGAAGGCCAAAGTAAATTGGTAGCTCCTCAATTTGAACCTGGAGAGAAAGATTGCCAATACTTATGATGAGGACTCACATCATATCTTTTGGTAAGATGTTGGGCCACATCCTCATGATATAGTAACAATGGCCTTTATACTGTCACTATTATATATCTACAAACAATTTTTTGTCATCAATTTAATGGTTATAGTTTTAATGTCATGGTATATATGGTTAGTGATGTTTTAATTAACTAAAAGCCTCAGGTGTATCTAAAATTTCTGGCCTGGAACATTAACCTGGACTGATATAAACCTTGGAATCTCTAGTATGGGAAAACACAAACATAATTCTTTGATGCTTTAGTGAAATAACCAGGAAAGGGACACTTACATCCTTTAAGGTTCCCCTGTTCTGTACAAAAAAAACTTCAAGGCTTCCACACCACATTCACTCTGTCTGTATATAGATGGAGACTGCAGCCTTTCAGTTCTTCTGATTAAAGATCAATGACGCTTATGGGGATGTCTGCCTGTGTCACATGCATCAACCCCAAGCAATCTTGGATATGAACCTGGCAGGGGTTATAGCTTCCCACACCCATGCACATCTCTTCCTCTCTCCCATTGCCATCTCCCCTCTCCTTTCTAAGAGCCATATAATGAAGAGCAGAATGTGCATGAGTTTGAATGTCTTGAGTTTCCTGTATTTTAACAGCCTACAGTCATGACTTAAATCCTCTTGGGTACTTTGTGCTACTTGTTTTATTTTCCTCTGTTGCCTGCCTCTTTCTTTATTCTTTCACTATGTTCTTACCTCCCACACAAAGTGAATTACACAACAGCTTTGAAAGCCCTGATAATAGATGAAATTATATTACTCTGAAGCTGAGTTCATTTTGAAAAGAAAATATGACCTGGTTTATTGAACACATGACTTGAGGATCTTCATTAAATGGGAGCAACTATATAACTTGGCTACTAACATTGCTAATGGTATGATAAAGAATGCATATGTCATGTGACTTCTACACCATCTTGGTACATGTGACCACTTTGGACAGTCCAAAATGGTGGCCACTGTGTCACAGTCCCACAGTGACTAACTCTGTTTCATCACGCTCTCATCAGAAATACCTTATTTATTTTATGTAAGTATCCCTCATGAATTCATGGGTTCTCTATGGAGAACATTGGTGAGAAGGAAACTTGGTGTCATTGAGAGAGAAGAGACAGATTTTACTTAAGGCCTCCCCATTGATAGAATATTCTCACAATACATAGTAGATGAATTTGATAAGCCTCTTATGTCTCGTGGTCTGTTCATTTGGATACTAATCACACCAAAAGGAGTTATCATTGTGTATTCATTTGGCAAAGGGTGGAGCTGCAATGGCTAACTTTGGTTATCTACATCACTATGTATAATCTGAACCTTAGAGGTAGCGAAACAGTCTTTTAATCCAGTTATTTAAGACACGTATGTAATCTGGAACTTTAGGCAGGAAGACACACATTTAATGCAGTTCATATATGATGGAAGCCTATATAAGGACACGAGAGAAGGAAACTTTGATTTCTGTCTGCTTGCTACCACCTCACTACCAAGTCCATTCTTTCACTGGAATTACATCTCCTGGATTCCAGAATATATATCATGATATGTGGCTTTGAAATTTCTAATCCTGGGACTTACCTTTATCCTCTACGTCATGTATTCAAAGTACTATATATATATATATATATATATATATATATATATATATATATACATGCAAATGTGAAAAGTTAAAAAAAATCCACTGAGTAGTAATACACACAATAATACTGACAATAGAGATAAAATAAATCTTAATGTGTAGAATAAAAATAAAACAAACCTTGTAAAATGAAAAAAATTTGTAGAATTTGAAAACTAAAGTATTCATGCTATAATAATATTTATCCACAAATTCAAGAAACATACACACACACACACACACACACACACACACACACACACACACACGTATTTGAAGTATTAGAAAAGAAAAGAAAATTTTCTCATCATGAAGAAATGGTTAATATTTTGTAGAAATGCGTATCTAGTTATGTAAACATATTGCAATAAATTTAATTTTATACTGAAAAATTAAATAAAAAAAAGATTAAAAATGTTTTTAAATTACAAAACCAAACAATAACTAAAAGCAAAAAATTGATAAGAATATTATTCACAGATATAGAAAATCTCCATGACTGAATGTAGAGTTTTCTGGAGGCCAGAATTGGAATACTGTTTCATATGTCATTTTATTTCTATTTTGGAAATTTGATGAGCCTCCAAAACAATTTCCCTAATATCTCTGTACATCTCAATGCACACCAATATCAAATAATGATTTCTGTTTGCCAACAGACTTTCAAATACACATGGTTAGATTTCTTGATGATAATCACTATCCTGGGGTAAGCTTGTACTTCTAGGTAGTTGTAATTATATTTACACATCAATGGTACAGCCAAACATTTTTTAGGCAAGGAGGAAAATGGACAGTTGAGGACAAAGATCCTATACAACAAAGGCAGCTGACAGGCTGGGTATCAACAGGCAGTAGAGTGAAAGCAACCATTTTCCTACAACTTGTATAGGAATCAATTAGAAATGATCACAGTCCTTAGCTTAAATATGAAACACTGAATGTGATAGGAGAATGCACAGTTAATAATTGTCAAGACATTAGTATAGGCAAGAACTTACTGAAGAGAATGCCAGTGTTACACAAATTAGCCTCAGATATGAAAAGAAGGGATCACACAAAATGAATATGGAACTACAAAATATTATTCCCTACAACAAAGAAAACTTTAATCAGAACACTGTAAAATAGGAGAAAACACATTCCATTTGTTCTTTAGTTCATGGACTAATGTCAAATATTTTCAGATAACTGAAGGAGTTTTAAATCAAGGTAAAACAGCCTCCAACCAGCAAATCGGTAATGACATGAACTAATCTTGTACCAAAGAAAAATTCATACAGGTAGCACCTACAAAGTTTTAACATCACTGATCATTAAGTACACATAAAAAAAATAACATATTAAGCATTGATTGTTTCCAGTAGAGCAAAACAAAGATACATGAGCAAAGGAGAAACAGAACAAAATGTCCACTGTGGATTTCTGAATGTTTTTCAATTCACATCATTTCCATTAAAAAATCAAAGGAGATAGAATATGTTAGAAATTCACTTAAAAGGATAACATGAAAGACTGGAAAAAATGGGTGGTTAATCCATTGATATTTCAGGGAACTTTAAGTGACATGCAGATCACATTATTAATGAAGGTAAATGGAATGGAAGAATTGAAGTACTTATATTTGTAGACTGTGGGTATACAAGAAAAAAATGAATAGTGAAATTAAAAATGGAAAGTTTTGATCAGTCTTGAACTTCATATTTTTATTTTCACAAAAAGAAATATGAACCTATTTGAAAGGAATTGTGAGAAATTTTAGAATAGCCACAAAGCAAATCTTTGTCCTGTAACATGAAATACATTTATTAGGAAGAAAGCACCTAATTAGAAACATTATGATGTCCAAAATATCAAGGAATATATTCTCCATGAAACTGAAAACCTTCTGTAAGAGAAAGGACACTGTCAAAAGCACAAAACTGCAGTCTACAGAATGGGAAAAGATCTTAACCAACTACATATCTGACAGAGGGCTGATATCCAAAATATACTAAAATCAAGAAACTAAACATTAGGAAACCAAATAATCCAATTAAAAAATGGGGTACAGACCTAAACAGAGGTTCTCAACAGAAGAATCTCAAATGGCCGAGAATCACTTAAAGTAATGTTCAACATCCTTAGACATGAGGCAAATGCAAATAAAAAGAACACTGGTCTTCCATCTTACACATTTCAAAATGGCTAAGATCAAAAATTCCAGTGACAGTTCATGTTGGTGAGAATGTGGAACTAGGGGAACACTCCTACAATAATGGTGGGAATGAAAACTTGTGCAGCAGCTTTGGAAATCAATGTGTTGGTTTCTCAGGAAATTAAATATAGATGTAGATCAAGACCCAGGTTTACGACTCCTGGAAAATACACCCAAAGGATGCTCTAACATATCACAATGGTTTTTGTCCAACTCTGTTCATAGCAGCTTTATTTGTACTAGCCATGAACTAGAAAAGAACCTAGATGCCTTTCAACTGGTGAGTGTATGAATAAATTGTGGCACATTAACACAATGAAGTATTACTCACTTTTTAAAAAAATAACGTCATGAAATTTGGTGGCAAATGGATGGAACCAGAAAAGGTCATCCTGGGTGAGATAACCCGGACTCAGAAACACAAACATGGTATGTACTCACTTATAAGTGGATATTAGCTATAAATAGAACTACACTACAATTAACAGACCCATAGAAGCTAAGTAACAAGGGGGGATCATCCGATGGGAGAGAAGGTTGCATGTTTCAGTTTCTCAACACAACAGATCTACTTGTAATTGCATTGTTCAAATGCCATATTGACTTGTCATGTAAGCTTTACCTTTAAGTGAATGTTAAAAATGATGCTCATAGATGAGTAGAGAGATTCTCTGTTTGAAGTCTCTTAGGATATTGTGGTCCACTCATAAAATACATTTAAAAAATCTACCTGACAAGGAAACTAGCTATCCTGCTCATATGAATTAATATACATTAATCTGAAAGGAAATACTTACTTGTAATATGTATATATACCTAGTATAACTAGTTATATATATATATATATATATATATATATATATATATATAACTTATTTTTTTTAAATTAGGACTGCATGAAAGTAAAATAAAATTAGAAATTAAGACACAAAAATATTAATGTGATGAATATATTCCTGGCCACACATTCCATGTACTTTTTGTTACGATTATGAGAAAGAAAATACCTATGTGCATACAATCAAAATGTGAGGAAAATCAAGCATGAGAGGAAAATGCAATTCAAACCCACATTCCACATAAGGGAACATAGGCACATTCCTGCAAATGGATTTCTGTCACCACATTTGCTGTGTCTATTTCAGACTAAGCTGTCAATGCATACTTATATCTATCAACTTTGCCTCCCTGATCATTTTTCCTGCTCTATATCCCCAGGACTGATGAATTAGCACTGCATCCAGGTTTCAGCAAAAACACAATTGTATCAGCACTTCATAAATGTATCTATTTTCTTAATTGTCCATCTGCTGACTCTTCCCCTATACGTTGTTTCTGCATTTCCATTTTCCAGGGTTTTGTTCTAAATTGAACACAAGCCATCTTCCTCCATTTCAGACCTTAATAAGTGGATTCTATGGCTTCAGAAATGTCTGCATGGAGTAAAACAAATCCCACATCCTTCACAAAGAATCCTGCTTAGACATTCTCTCCAGCAGAGTCCACTCAGTGCTACTGCCATTGTCTTCCATGGCCTCTAATCCAACTGGCATCAAACTAAGATAAAACCAGCAGAGGTCACCAACAATATCTATGTGTCTTGAAGAACAGACTCATACCAGATGTAAATAATTAGAAAAACTGGAATGAAATGGAGAGTATGGTACAAGATTGACAGAATCTAAAGGATTACTAATCAGATTTATACACAAAAATTGTATTTGATTTTGAAATCATTTTAACAGATGAGGTCCCAAAACCAAGTTCTCATATTCTGACTTCCAAAACAGCAGCAGCTAACAAAGGCAGTCCCTGTCACTCTATCATCATATGAAGACTCTGTAGTCACTGCAATTAATAGCATTACATATTCTCAAAGGGAAAAAACTACACTTTAACAACTGCCTAAAACAATGTGTTAACTTTTGAAAATCATTGTCTCTGTGGAGAAAGCCATGAACAACGAAAGGCAAGGCAGAGGAATGTAGAGACATTCAGAGTACCAACTTTACTAAATAACATGAAGTAAAACACACTCTTCTTTCTTTGAGGGATGAAAAAGGTAACAGGAGGAAGACACACCTGGAAAAGAGTTCTGTGTATACAGGAGAGGGAATGCCAGGATGGGAAATGAAAGTTAAATTCATGTGAATGCAAACTTAGTTGAAGACAATGAAATCCGAATTCTGAAAAGGAATACATTTTAAAAGCACTTACTGTATTGCCTTTTCTTCTTCACATCTAGAATCATATATATCCATGCAGTAATAATTAACAAGTGAAAAAAGTGCAGCAATCGTCACATTCCCATCACTATGTAAAGGACGTTGTGCTTTGGAATCGCACTGAAAAGCATCATACGAGTAAAAAGGAACAAGAGCCTGCAGGAGCAAGAAAAGAAAAATCCAAGAGAACATCATAAAATACAAGTGTCTACAACAGTGTAACACAGATTCCAATGTGTTCAGCAGCTACTTATAGAGCTCAAGTATTTGTGAGCACAAGAGTTTGTACTGGTTTTGGTGACTGACATCATCACTCTAATCACAGATATTTTTGACAAGCCTCTTTTACATTCCATGGAGAATTGTAGACAATTTTCTTCCCTGAGACTTCCCATCTGAGACCCTGCACTCAGGATAAAAACAAGTTTCAAAACTCATTTGGGATCTTCTTTTTCCACAGGCCCCATGACTTCATCTAGGAAGACAGACCAGCAAGACCCCAGTGATGACTCCACTTGAATGGACTTGGCAAGAGCACTCTATCACAAAAGTTACATGAGACAGTGACTCGGGATGATGCAAAGACCTTGCAAGGGAGGAGATGAGAAGGAAAATATTCTGGAAAATGTCCCAACCAGATATAGTTCAATGAAAATCAGTAGGATATCCTGCTTTTTAAAACTGATTATTCCCTATGCTATGTTTCATAAAATGCTTTTACACAAAAATTTGGAGGTGTTTATGAGGTTTGTATTAATGAAGTAGTGATATTTAGCCAACCTTTCTATCCAATGCAGCTCAAGTTCATCATAACAATGTCAATGGTGAAACAACTCTAATTCTACTTCATAAAATCATAGGCAAATATTGATTTTTTTCAATATTTTCTGGTCTATGATTGTGTCTCTTGATACATGGGAAGTTCCTCCCATAATTCTCTTGTCTATATTGTTTTTGGGTATTTGGATGCCTATGGTAAAGACTGACCCTTTTTAATGATTTTTCCATGCAGCAAGGTGCCTCTTGCACTCAGAAAGTCTGTAGGAAAACAGGGAAGAAAACCTACTGACAGAAGAATGCTGAGGTTTTCTTTTGCTAGTTATCAGATGTACATACAGGGAACAATGAAGTCCAACCTTTCTGGTCAACTTTGATGAATCAAGAAATTTGCTGGGAATTATGAAAGTATGGGTGTAAAGGACCTATGCATAAGTCTGTCCAAAATAATGAGGATGTATGGGTTCAAATACATACAGAGTGGTAACTTAAATTGTGTATGTTAAATGGTTCAATAAAATGAAGATGCTATTGTGTAATGATATGTTAGAAAAAGCCTTGCTGGGCTAAATAAAGATGAAAGGGCCAGATAACCCTAAAGCCAGGCATGATTCAATCAAAATAAATGGGACAACTTACTCTCTATTAATGAGTACTGTCTATGCAAATCTCTCTTTCCCAGGACCTGGAGGAGTTTTAAATATCTCTTTCTATAAATCATGTATGTTTGTATAACAACATTTCATCCCTGTCTAATTACTCCAAAAAAGAGTCTGTCTTAATCCTGGGGATATCAGTAGTCATGTTGAATTCATAAATTTCAAAGCAGCAGCTTAATGTCAAAGCTGAGATTAAGTTTCCTATTAACAGTCTGAACTTTGACCATCTGTACAATTTTGTCATCTTTTCTCGGTAAATCCTTCATTCACATAGATTTCTGATTTCTCCTTGAACCAGAGTGCATGCTTCTTTACTTTTTGGGCTTTTCCTTGAATGTGTGATATTGTGAGAAACCTCTCACTTGCCTCCATAAAACATGATATCTGAGAAGTATGTCCAATATATCATGTTGTACAAAACACACAAAAAATGTATCCTGAAATTTCTATAGTAATTTGAATTTAAAGCATGGAAAATAGTATATGCTATCCTGTAGCCCTAAACTAAAATTTAGTATAATTATATTCACAATAATTTAAATGTAAAACAACCATGTCAAACAAAAAATGTTAGTCACTATGCAAATGAGGACCTTCATTGAAAATGGTGCATCAAGATTTCTTAATCAATTGTGCCATAATCCCTGATAATGCAATATGTCTATACAGGAGAAAATAGAAACATTATACATGGTATGTTAACCAGGATTTTTTCTTCAATTCATTAACCTAATTACTGCTCTTAAAAACACAGTATCTTGGCCTGGCAGTGGTGGTGCATGCCTTTAATCCAAGCACATGGGAGGCACAGGCAGGTGGATCTCTGTGAGTTCCAGACTATCCTGGGCTACCTAGTGAGTTCCATGAAAGGGGCAAAGCTACACAGAGAAACCCTGTCACGAAAAACCAAAAAAAAAAAACCCACAATATCTTTAATATAAATAACCAAAATAACTATGTTTTCAGCAGACAAAAGTTAATTCTGGGTATTTGAAATGAAGTTTATCTGAACAGAAAATTATGGAGTGTGAACTATCCAGAATTTCAAGGATTTTAGAAAAACACGCATGCTTAATACCTCAACCACACTTCATGTAGATTCCATTGTATGATGCAAAGTATTACTTCTATTTGTTTATACAACCTAAGTAACACAGTTGAATATTCCAGGTAGCTCTTAAACTGAGCATGATCACACGTGTACACATCTGCAGTGTATAGAGAAGCAGAGGTTCTCCCTTCTGAAGACAACAAATGCATTTACTGACTTTCACACTGAACTACACTTACCTTATCTTGAACAAAGTTATAGAAGACTCTAGACTGGCATCTCAACAAAGGATATATTGAACTTCTATGCCCTAATATCTTGTGACTTATTGTAGGAAATGGTTCATTTGATGTGATGATCAATGTGGATAAGGTAATTATTAGTGGATCTGATGTAGTTGGAACTCTATCATACAGAATCTCCCATGGCCAAGATGAACAACTTTAATGCCAGAACTTCAGGGTCTTTACTTCATGACATTCAGAGGGTAAAATGTCATTTCTTTGTCAAAAGCTCAGAGAACAATCAGGCCTATGGAAAGTTTGAGTTCCTGTGATCTAGAGTTGTGCAACAAAAATATCTCATGCTTTAAACACTCGGATTTGGATCATTATTTTTATTTTAGCAGAATGTCATTGCTACTTTACTAGTTTATAGACAGGTGGTCTGGTGCAACTCATATTACGATAAATGATCTGTGTAACTCAGCATGAAACATGGAATTCCTGACATTATTTTTTTACTAGTATCTGAAACCAGTTAATTCATATTATCACAAGAAACTTCTCATATCCTCCGGATATATATATATATATATATATATATATATATATATATATATATATATATGATAGTCTTACTAGCATGAGAATAGACATCAAAACCTGTAATATTTTCATTATACTTTATTGAAAATTGTGGAAATAGAAGCAAAATGGACACTGTGATAGAGAAATTTTAAAAACTGTCATTCTTGAGTGACTCTGTCTTTGATTTAGCATTAATTTTATTTATTTTTAATTAGATCATTGAGTGATGAGTTTGCTTAGAGTACTTTCACCTAAGCTCAGATTTTATTGATTCCCTTCCCCATCTTCTACCCCTGTATGCATATGGAGAGCCATGTGATTTCTCCAGGGGACAAGGCCTCAGAATAGCACAAACTCATTATCCTTGTGAAAGGCCCTTGAGCATCTGACTCATTTTGGTCAAGGACAATGAATAGTTCCCTGCATGATTCTACGCAAGACCCCAGGAGCATCTGTGCTACCTACTTTTTCTGCTTTCTTTATACAAACTATATGGCTAGCTGCCTCTAGTTTCACTTTCACAGAGCTACAGATAAAATGGCTATTACAAGAGAAAAACATCCTGCTGGTGAATTTCCTCTTGGTGAGTCAATGGGGGCATTGTTAAAAATACACAGTGTGCCTGATTAACCCCCTAAAGATTTGTTGTTTCAAGTGTGATCATGAATTCAGGATTTTCAAGAATAGGATGTTTCCTTTCCAATACACCTTAAGATTATCCTGAAAGAGTCACAGTTGTTAATGATATTAAAATTGTACATAACTGTTCAGAGGGAATGATTCTAAGTGCAAGAGTCTAGGAGAAATGATAGTTCTGAGATTATAATTTCATATTCCCCATGAAACAACACACTCAGCTGGGATTCCCTATAATCCTTGGGGATAGGACATTGTGGAATGCTTTTATCAAATATTCAATCCCAACTTCACAAGCTTTAACAAGGGGAGAATAAATACTCCTCCCCCTTCACATTTTAAATCATGCTCTCTTTGTACTTTGTGATCCTAATTTACACTCTGAGGGCATTTCTGCTTCCCAGAGGCACTCTGATTACCAATTACCTAAAAAACCTATGGTTAGATGCCAATATACACTAACAAAAACAACAAAACAGAAAAATTAAATAGAAGGACCAAATGTCTTTTATACTTCTAAAAGATATTATGCTTGTAACTATTTACAGGATGCTGATACACCACTTTGGATTCCAGATTATTCTCGTGCATTTCTTCAGATGTCCTCTGTCAAAATGATAGCATCTCATTTTTTAAGATGGATTACCTTTTTTGTACTATAAAATAATTTTGGACACTTACCATTAATTTTGTTGTTCCTCTTGGTTTGTTTTTAATTTAAGTTATTCTGTTTCCAGTCCTCTACAAAAAATTAAACCTTGCTCTTTACATACTCCTTCCTGACATTCACAAGCTCCAACTTAAGAAAAAAGGCCAGGCAGTAGTGGCATACATCTTTATTCCCCGCACTTGGGAGGCAGAGCCAGGAGGATCTCTGTGAATTCGAAGCCAGGCTGGTGCAGAGCAAGATCCATGACAGGCACCAAAGCTACTCAAAGAAAGCCTGTCTCAAAAAACCAAAGGAGAAAAGTAGGGGATGATTGGAACCATGTGACTTTTTTGGGGGACAAGGCCAGAGAATAACATGAACAAATTGTTGTTGTGACAAGGCCCTTGAGATTAAGACCCATTTTGGCTAGCCAGTAGATGGTTCACTGCTTAGTTCTGGGCATAATAACCCCAACAGCATATGTGCTACCTGCTCACACTGCTTTCTTTATACAAAACATATTGCTGGCTGCCTCTAGATTCACAATTTCAGAGTTATGAATAAAATATCTATTGCAAGACAAAAACATTCCCCTGGTGGAGCTCCTCTGGGTGGGCATTGTTGAAAATATACAGTGTACCTGATTCAGTCACTAACAATGTGATGTTTCAATTGTGATCATGTATTCATGATTCTCCTAACAGGATGCTGCCTTGCCAACACACTTTGTGACTGAAAGAGTCATAGTAATTCATGACATTAAAAGTTTTCATAACTGTTCTGGAGAGAGTGATTCTAACCACAAGTGTCTAGTAGAAATGCTGGCACTGTGTTTATAATTTCATAATACCCAAGAGACAGAGCACACTCAACTGGGATTCTGTATAATCCTTAGGGACAGGCCATTGTGGAATGCTTTCATCAAATGTTAAAACCACAACTTCACAAGCCTTAACAAGGAGAGTATAAATATTTCTCCCCCTTCACATTTTAAATCATGCTCTCTTTGTATTTAATTACCTTAATTTAGACTCAGAGGACATTTCTACTTCCCAGAGACACTCTAATTACTAATCTAATTACCTACAAACCTGTGGTTAGATGGAAATGTATATTAACCAAAAGAAAAAGACCAGATGTCCTTTTGACTACCAGTAGAGGTTATGCTTCTATCTTTCTGCAGTATGCTGATACATCACCCTGCTTTCCAGACTGTTTTATTAGGCAATATGTCAGGTTCTCAAATTCTACCTCTTCCCCTATTGAACCATGGGCATTTATGCTATGGAAACAATTGTTAATCTCTTTTCTCATCCTAAATGCTTCATTACTGCCCTGATTTTCTATCATTGGAACTATAACTGTCTTTACTATGGCCTTTGTACAACAAGTACATATGGCTGATCATATTAATACACTGTCTTGAAATGTTTCTCTTGCTCTTTTTACTTAAGAATCTACTGATGAGGGCCTTGTGAATAGGGTTAATGCACTGGAGAAAGCAGCCTTATACTTAGGTACACAGATTCAACCTATTGAAATGAGACCTACTTCAATTTGTCAAACAAAATATACATGGTTTTGTGCTACACCATTGTCTTACAATGGTTCTCATTATCCATGGGAACAAATTCAGGCTCATATTAGACGAATATGGAATAGTTCTAATCTAGATATAAGTATTCATTTCTCCGTAAGCAAATTCCAATTATTTCTCATGCACATTTTCAGGTGTGCTCTCCCAAAAAGATTGCATCTCATTTTTAAAATTCGATTACCTCTTTTGTACTATAAATTGTTTTGGGACATTTATCATTAATTTGGCTGTTGCTCTTGGTTTAATTTTAATCTTAATTCTTCTGTTTCCAATCCTCTACAAAAAAATTAAGATTTGCCCTTTGCATAGTCCTTCCTGATGTTTTAAGTTCCAATTACAAAGAAAAGGAGATGCCAGGACCATGAGACTTCTTTGGAGGACAAAGACTAAGAATAGAATAAACAAATTCTTATTGCAAGGCCCATGAGAATACAACTCATTTTGAAAAGTCAGTGGATAGTTCCCTGCATAATTCTCAGCATGACCCCAAAAGCCTATCTATGCACTACCTGCTCATGCTGCTTTTTCTATCCTAAGCAGTTGCTCACTGCCTCTAGTTTCACTTTCTCAGAGCTACTGATAAAATAGCTATTATAAGATTAAAACATCCCCCTGAAAACTGTCTTCTGTGTGAGCCAGAGGGGATGTTGTTCACAATATATATTGTGCCTGATTCAGCTCCTAAAGCTTTTGATATTTTAAGTGTGACCATGAATTTAGAATTCTCAAGGTCAAGATGTTGCCTTTTCAATGCTCCTTGTGATTAGTCTAAAAGAGTCAGAGCAGTTCATGACATTACAAACTTGCATGACAGTTCTGGAGATAACTGTTCTAACATCAGGAATCTAGGAAGAATGGTAATGAAAAGAAATCAAGAGTTATTGATAAGAGTCTAGGAACATGGAATGAAGCAGAATTATAGAAATCCACAATGCCCACATTTCTAGTGGCTTTGCCAAGACTGTGAAAATTTGAGAGGAGGCAAACATGATAAAAGGCATAAGCGATGCCGACTATTAAGAGAAAGCTTTTTTTTTCCATTTTTTTAAATTATTTTACAACACCATTCAGTTCAACATAATAGCCACAGATTCCCCTGTTCTCCCCCTCTCGTCCCCCCTCCCCCAGACCACCCCTATTCCCACCTCCTCCAGATCAAGGTCTCCCCCTAGGACCCGGGTCGACCTGGTAGACTCAGTCCAGGCAGGTCCATTCCCCCCTCCCAGACCGAGCCAAGTGTCCCTGCATAAGTCCCAGGATTCAAACAGCCAACTCATGCAACGAGCCCAGGACCCGGCACCAATGCACAGCTGCCTCCCAAACAGATCAAGCCAAATGACTGTCTCACGCATTCAGGGGGCCTGATCCAGTTGGGGGCCCCTCAGCCTTTCGTTCATAGATCCTGTGCTTCCATTCATTTGGTTATTTGTCCCGGTGCTTTATCCAACCTTGGCTTCAACAATTCTCGCTCATATAAATCCTCTTCTTTCTCACTAATTAGACTCCCAGTGCTCCACCAGGGGCCCAGCTGTGGATGTCTGCATTCAGATTCCTCAGTCCTTGGATGGGGTTTATGGCACAACTATCAGGGTGTCTGGCCATCCCATCACCAGAGTAAGTCAGTTCCTGCCGTCTCGCGACCATTGCCAGCAGTCTTTTGTGGGGGTATCTTTGTGGATCTCCATGGGCCTCCCTAGCTCTCTGCTTCCTCCCCTTCTCACCCTATCATGTGGTCTTCATTTACCATGGTCCCCTATTCCTTGTTCTCCCTCTCTTTTCTTGATCCAGCTAGGATCTCCCACTCTCTTTCCCTCGACCGTCGCTCTTCATTGCTCCCACTCATGACCAGGCTGTTCATGTAGATCTCGTCCATTTCTCTGTGTCTTTTTTGGGGGTCCCGTTTTCCATGTAGCCTCATTGGTGATGTGAGTAGCAGTCCAGTCATCCTTGTTCCACATCTAGCATCGTCCTATGAGTGAGTACATACCATATTTGTCTTTCTGAGTCTGGGTTACCTCACTCAGGATGATTTTTTCTAGATCCATCCATTTGCCTGCAAACCTCATGGTGTCATTGTTTCTCTCTGCTGAGTAGTATTCCATTGTGTATAGGTGCCACAATTTATTTATCCATTCTTCAGTTGAAGGGCATCTAGGTTGTTTCCAGGTTTTGACTATTACAAACAAGGCTGATATGAACATAGCTGAGCAAGTGCTCTTGTGGTATGATTGAGCATTTCTTGGGTATATGCCCAGGAGTGGTATAGCTGGATCTTGGGGGAGATTGATTCTCAATTTTCTAAGAAAGCACCATATTGATTTCCAAAGTGGTTGTATAAGCTTGCATTCCCACCAGCAGTGGAGGAGAGTTCCCATAGTTCCACATCCTCTCCAGCATAAAGTGTCTTCAGTGTTTTTGATCTTAGCCACTCTGACAGGCATAAGGTGGTATCTCAGAGTTGTCTTGATTTGCATTTCCTTGATGATTAGGGAAGTTGAGCAATTCCTTAAATGTCTTTCAGCCATTTGGGTTTCCTCTGTTGAGAATTCTCTGTTTAATTCTAAAGCCCATTTCTCAATTGGACTGTTGGTTGTTTTGATGTCTAATTTCTTGAGTTCCTTATATATTCTGGATATCAGTCCTCTGTCAGATGTGGGGTTGGTGAAGATCTTTTTCCATTCTGTAGGCTGTCTCTTTGCCTTGTTGACCGTATCCTTTGCTCTACAAAAGCTTTTCAGTTTCAAGAGGTCCCATTGATTGATTTTTTGTCTCAGTGTCTGCGCTACTGGTGTTATATTTAGGAAGTGATCTCCCATGTCAATGCGTTCAAGACTATTTCCTACTTTCTCTTCTAGCAGGTTCAGAGTAGCTGGATTTATGTTGAGGTCTTTGATCCACTTGGACTTAAGTTTTGTGCACAGTGACAGATATGGATCTATTTGCAGCCTTCTACACGTTGATATCCAGTTATGCCAGCACCATTTGTTGAAGATGCTTTCTTTTTTCCATTGTACACTTTTGGCTTCTTTGTCAAAAATTATATGTCCATAGGTGTGTGGGTTAATGTCAGGGTCTTCAATTCGATTCCATTGGTCCACATGTCAGTTTTTATGCCAATACCAAGCTGTTTTTATTACTGTAGCTCTATAGTAGACCTTGAAGTCGGGGATTGTGATGCCTCCAGAAGTTGTTTTATTGTACAGGTTTCTTTTAGCTATCCTGGGTTTTTTGTTTTTCCATATGAAGTTGAGTATTATTCTTTCCAGGTCTGTGAAGAATTGTGTTGGTATTTTGATAGGGATTTCATTGAATCTGTAAATTGCTTTTGGTAAGATTGCCATTTTTACTCTGTTAACCCTACCTATCCATGAGCATGTGAGATCTTTCCATTTTCTGACATCTTCTTCAGTTTCTTTTTTCAGGGACTTAAAGTTCTTGTCATATAGGTCCTTCACTTGCTTGGTTAGTGTTACCCCAAGGTATTTTATGTCATTTTTGGCTATTGTAAAGGGTGATGTATCTCTAATTGCCTTCTCAGCTTATTGTCAATTGTATATAAGAGGGCTACTGATTTTTTTGAGTTGATCATGTATCCTGCTATGTTGCTGAAGGTGTTTATAAGCTTTATCAATTCCTGGGTGGAATCTTTGGGGTCACTCACGTATACTATCATGTCATCTGCAAATAGGGAAAGCTTGACTTCTTTCTTTCCAATTTGAATCCCCTTAATCTCCTTATGTTGTCTTATTGCTCTGGCTAGAACTTCAAGTACTATATTGAATAAGTATGGGGAGAGTGGACAGCCTTATCTCGTTCCTGATTTTAGTGGAATTGCTTTGAGATTCTCTCCATTTAATTTGATGTTGGCTGTTGGTTTGTTATATATTGCCTTTATTATGTTTAGGTATGTTCCCTGTATTTCTGATTGCTCCAAGACTTTTATCATAAAGGGGTGTTGGATTTTGTCAAATGCCTTATCTGCATCTAGTGAGATGATCATGTGGTTTTTTTCTTTGAGTTTGTTTATATGGTGTATTACATTGATGGACTTTCGTATGTTGAACCACCCTTGCATCCCTGGGATGAAGCCTACTTGATCATGGTGGATAATTGTTCTGATGTGTTCTTGGTGTCTGTTTGCCAGTATTTTATTGAGTATTTTTGCATCAATGTTCATGAGGGAGATCGGTCTGTAGTTCTCTTTCTTTGTTGCATCCTTGTTTGTTTTAGGAATCAGGGTAATTGTAGCCTCATAGAAGGAGCTTGGTAATGTTCCTTCTGTTTCTATTATGTGGAACAATTTAGAGAGTATTGGTATTAACTCTTCTTTGAAGATCTGGTAGAATTCTGCGCTGAAACCATCTGGTCCTGGGCTTTTTTTGGTTGGGATACCTTTAATGACTGTTTCTATTTCCTTAGGGGTTATTGGACTATTTAAATAGTTTATCTGGTCTTGATTTAACTTAGGTATGTGGTATCTATCCAGAAAAATGTCCATTTCTTTTAGGTTTTCCAGTTTTGTGGAGTAGAGGTTTTTGAAATATGACCTTATAATTCTCTGGATTTCCTTAATGTCTGTTGTTATGTCCCCCTTTTCATTTCTGATTTTGTTGATTTGGATTCTCTCTCTCTCTCTCTCTCTCTCTCTCTCTGTCTTTTGGTTAATTTGGATAAGGGCTTGTCTATCTTGTTGATTTTCTCAAAGAACCAGCTCTTTGTTTCATTAATTTTTTGTATTATTCTCTTAGTTTCTAATTTATTAATTTCACCTCTCACTTTGATAATTTCCTGGCATCTATTCTTCCTGGGAGACTTTGCTTCTTCTTGTTCTAGAGCTTTCAGATGTGCTGTTAATTCACTAGTGTGGGATTTCTCCAACTTCTTTATGTGGGCATTTAGTGCTATGAATTTCCCTCTTAACACTGCTTTCATAGTGTCCCATAAGTTTGGGTATGTGGTGTCTTCATTTTCATTGATCTCTAGGAAGTCTTTAATTTCTTTCTTTATTTCTTCCTTAACCCATTGGTGATTCAGTTGAGCATTATTCAGTTTCCAAGAGATTGTAGGTTTTCTGTAGTTTTTGTTGTTGTTGAAATCTAGCTTTAAACCATGGTGGTCTGATAGAACACAGGAGGTTATTCTGATTGTTTTGTATCTGTTGAGATTTGCTTTGTGGCCAAGTATGTGGTCAATTTTAGATAAAGTTCCATGGGGTGCTGAGAAGAAGGTATATTCTTTCTTGTTAGGATGGAATGTTCTGTAGATATCTATTAGGTCCAATTGGGTCATGACATCAGTTAAGTCCTTTATTTCTCTGTTAAGTTTTGATTTGGGAGATCTGTCCAGTGGTGAAAGTGGGGTGTTGAGATCTCCCACTATTAATGTGTGGGGTTTTATATGTGGTTTAAGCTTTAGTAATGTTTCTTTTACATATATGGGTGCCCTTGTGTTTGGGACATATATGTTCAGAATTGAAACTTCATCTTGGTCGATCTTTCCTGTGACGAGGATGTAATGTCCTTCTTAATCTCTTTTGATTGATTTTAGTTTGAAGTCTATTTTGTTGGATATTAGGATGGCTACCCCTGCTTGTTTCTTAAGACCATTTGATTGAAAAGTCTTTTACCAGCCTTTTATTCTTAGGTAGTGTCTGTCTTTGAATTTGAGATGTGTTTCTTGTATGCAGCAGAAAGATGGGTCCTGCTTTCGTATCCATTCTGTAAGGCTATGTCTTTTTATAGGTGAATTAAGTCTGTTGATATTAAGGGATATTAATGACCAGTGATTCTTCATCCCTGTTATTTTTGGTGGTAGTGTGTGTGTACTTCTCTTCTTTGGGGTTTACTGTTGTGGCTTTATCTATTGCCTGTGTTTTCGAGTGTGTATCTGACTTCCCTCGTTTGGAATTTTCCTTCTAGTGCTTTCTGTAGGGCTGGGTTTGTGGATAGGTATTGTTTAAATCTGGCTTTCTCTTCGAATGTCTTGTTCCTTCTGTCTATGATGATTGAAAGTTTTGCTGGGTATATTAGTCTGGGCTGACATCCGTGGTCTCTTAGTGTCTGTATTACATCTGTCCAGGTCCTTCTGGCTTTCAAAGTCTCCATTGAGTAATCAGGTGTTATTCTGATGGGTTTACCTTTATAGGTCACTTGGCCTTTTTCCTTGGCTGCTCTTAATATTCTTTCTTTATTCTGTCCATTTTGTTGTTTAATTATTATGTGTCGAGGGGACTTTTGGGGGGGGTCTAGTCTGTTTGGTGCTCTATAGGCTTCTTGTATCTACATAGGCATTTCCTTCTTTAAGTTGGGAAAGTTTTCTTCTATAATTTTGTTGAATATATTTTCTGTGCCTTTGAGTTGGTATTCTTCACCTTCCTCTATTCCTATAATTCGTAGGTTTGGTCTTTTCATGGTGTCCCAAATTTCTTGGACATTTTGGTTCATGACTTTGTTGGCTTTAGTGTTTCCTTCGACTGATGAAACTATTTCTTCTACTGTGTCTTCAATGCCAGAAATCCTCTCTTCCATCTCTTGCATTCTGTTGGTTATACTTGCATCTGAAGTTCCCGATCTTTTACTCAGGTTTTCTATTTCCAGCATTCACTCTGTTTGTGTCTTCTTTATTTTTTCAATTTCCCTTTTCAGTTCTTGGACTGTTTCCTTTGTTTGTTTCATTACTTTTTCATGATTTTCTTTCAGTGCTTTATTGTTTTCTTGCAGGACTTTATTGTTTTCTTCCAGGAGTTTATTGTTTTCTTGGAGGGCTTTATTGTTTTCTTGGAGGGCTTTATTGTTTTCTTCTATTTTGTTTGCTCTTTCCTCTAGTTGTTTACAGCGTTCTTCCAATTTTCTTGTCTTTTCCTCTACACAAGCCTCTACCTTCTTCATGAAGTTACTCATAAGGCTACTTTCTTCTGCTTCTTCCAGTTTTTGGTGTTCAATGTCTAGATGTTGGAGGGGGGCTAGGTTCTGGTGATGCTGTGTTGCTCTTCATTTTTTTGTATGTACTTCTGCCTTGACGTCTGCCCATCTCCTCGTGGTTCCTTCTTGGTCTTATCAGTGTACTTGTTTCAGAAAGAGCTGACAGATTCAGGAAGTCTCTCTCTCTTGTCCAAAAGGGAGTTCTCTTGTCCAACTCTCTCTGGTCCAGAAGCAAGAGAAAGCTTTTAAGTTATGACTTTTGTAGGATGATAAGAAAAAACCTGGTATATCCCCCAAAGGACATTGCTGTGGGATGTTCTGTATGTCCTGTGGGAGCCCGTTCTCCGGTTCCTCCTGGCTTTACCCAGCAGGTTCACATAGACGATGATTGGGACCACAGGCCTGAATGCAGGTGTTTGAGATGGTCTGCACTTGGCTGAGCTGTGGGATGGTCTGTATGTCAAGTTGCTCTGACTAGTCAATAAATAAAACCTGATTGGCCGTGGCTAGGCAGGAAGTATAGGCGGAACTAACAGAGAGGAGAAATAAAAGAACAGGAAGGCAGAAGGAGACACTACCAGCCACCGCCAGGACAAGCACTATGTAAAGATGCTGGTAAGCCACGAGCCGTGTGGAAAGGTATAGATTTATGGAAATTGATTAATTTAAGACATAAGAACAGTTAGCAAGAAGCCTCCACATCCATACACTTTGTAAGCAATATAAGTCTCTGAGTTTACTTGGTTGGGTCTGAGCGGCTGGGGGACGTGTGGGTGACAAAGATTTGTCTGACTGTGGGCCAGGCAGGAAAACTCTAGCTACAAATGGTGCCCAATGTGTTGGCCAGAGTTTCTACATAAAACCTGAGAAAAAGATTCTAAAATGGAGCTAAAAACAGCTTCCTAATTGTCTCTCTCAAATGAGTGGCAGCTGCTGATTTTAGCTACTGGTGCATTCCCAGCATCTGCAAATGGCATATTAAGCTGCATGGTGTATTTAGCCTTTGCTAGTACAAAACAAAACAGGTTTCTGGGCTACACGCTGCTTGGATAAAAGCATAGACCAACAATAGCTCCCAGAGCTGGTGATAAACAGACCACCACCATGTTGGGAAGCTGAGGTGGGTGGAGTCAGCAGCCATAGCACCGATTCAGTCTTACAAATGCTCCAGTTTAAAGCAATAGATTCACAATAAGACAGATTCAGATGGAACAAGACTTTAAATGCTTTACAATGTGTGTAAAAATGTACATAGGCTAGGAAGAGAGAGGAAAAGGAACATAGACAGTTATATAAAGAAATAGAAAGTTTTAAAAAATAAAGTTTTTAAAGAGAAAGTAAAAGTAATATAAAAATAAGCCATGTAAAGATGGATATTACATAGAGAGTCTGTATTATATTGTCTTTGGGATTTTTAACTGCAGAAAGACATTTGATTGTAAAGACTGCTCAGTTAAATCAATGTGTATATTTTAAAGGTATTTCAATTTCTAAATTTATGTCTAAGTATGTGTTGCTTTGGAAAGGAGACTCTGCTTTTGTTCCCACAGAAAGCCAGAGGCTATGTATTTGTTCCAGTTTAAGATACATCAGGTTTGACCAGCCAAGAGCCCCTGAAAGGTCTCTGATGACACCATGGCCCAGATGATCCAACATCCAGAATGGTTTGAAGGCAACTGGCTCAGACAATACAGCCTCATGGACTATTCCATAATCCTAAAATTTTCTTTGTATCCCCATAAGATACAGCGCCCCCTCCAGCACGAAGTAGTAAGAGAAGCTATGCCCAAATTCCCAAATTATATGTACTTTTACTTTGTTAAGGTTAAAACCTTCCTTTTGGAAAAAAGGGGGGAAGTGCTGTGGGATGTTCTGTATGCCCTGTGGGAGCCCGTTCTCGAGTTCCTCGTGTCTTTACCCAGCAGGTCCACATAGAGGATGATTAGGACCACAGGCCTAAGTGCAGGTGTTTGAGATGGTCTGCACTTGGCTGTGCTGGGGGATGGTCTGTATGTCAAGTTGCTCTGACTAGTCAATAAATAAAACCTGATTGGCCATGGCTAGGCAGGAAGTATAGGCAGGACTAACAGAGAGGAGAAATAATTGAACAGGAAGGCAGAAGGAGACACTGCCAACCACCACCAGGACAAGCAGCATATAAAGATGCCAGTAAGCCACGAGCCATGTGGCAAGGTATAGATTTATGAAAATGTATTAATTTAAGATATAAGAACAGTTAGCAAGAAGCCTGCCACAGCCATACAGTTTGTAAGCAATATAAGTCTCTGTGTTTACTTGTTTGGGTCTGAGCAGCTGGGGGACTGACTGGTGAGAGAGATTTGTCCTGGCTGTGGGCCAGGCAGGAAAATTCTAGCTGCAGGACATAGAGAAGTACAGAATGAAGAATGAATTGATTCAGCCTTGGCTGATGAGTTAATTGTGAGAAATTTAATTTGACTAGAAGGAAAAACCTCTTTCTTTTTGCATGATGCTGTAACTGTAAATGTTGCCAACTGGGCACACTGTTTGACCTGTAGGTGTGCCTAGTTTGAAAACTTTCTTCATCATTTGTAATACTGCTTATGCTTCTAACATTAAAGCTATGAATCAAATAGGACATGATTATCAATGAGCAAGATGGGGGACAGACAGGGAGTGAGGTAAAGAAACAAATTGGTAATTATTTTAACCATTATTAGAAACATAAGGAAATAAATCTGATTATAAAACTGTTCATGCAAACTATTGAAACTGTATATTAAAAAACTGCCCAGGCTATCCAGGGCCACTTGTTTGAATCAGGTGGTCATAGTTTCTTCAATGCACTGACTTCACAATCCGTCCCAGGTTATTGGACTCTTCTGGAACAAGGCTCCAGACATATACATCCTCAGGGTATCCTTATGCCTCATTATAGCTACCTCATTTCCATGTGTTTTATTTCCAGTCCCTTCTTTAAATAGCTATGTTCTTCCTTAAAGGAGACTATTTTTCCTGTTCTGAACATTTCTTTCTCCATCTCTCCCTTGGCACCTCGAACAGTAACAACTCTTTCCCTGAAAGATAGCCCTAAAGGAGGAGGTTTTAAAGATAGTTCCAACTCAGGTGTCTCAGGGCTCTATTTCCAGAACTGAATGGTGTTTTCAGTCATAGGGACTGACATTCTGCCTCTTACAAGAATCTTTCGTACAAGTCTATCCAACAACTCTACAAAGTGCTTCTCAATGCAGATTTGGGGGTTTTCGTAATTTGACCTTTGTATTTTCAGGGGACCATTGTCAGTGGAAAGGAAATATTTATTTAAAGTGTGTGTGTGTGTGTGTGTGTGTGTGTGTGTGTGTGTGTGTGTTTACTGACTTACATGTGTTATAGTTGTTTTTGTCTAGATATTTAATAGTATGATTCTATATGGGCTTTTCAGACATCTTTATGGTTATTTTTATTCTCCTTCCCTGCACATACAAAGACACACAACTGCAGAAAGAGACACACACATGGTAACACAAACACACACATACACAATCAGGAGAAAATGTCACATTCTATCACACACACAAACACACACAGAGAGACACACACAGAGAGACACAAATATACAAACACAAGAAAAGGAGATATAAAGAGAAAGAGAGAGAATCTTTGATATGAGTGACATTTGTGTGTACAGGTGATGGAAAAGGCCAGTATATATCCCTTACCTGTTGCTAGCTACTAATCTCAAATTTGTTACCTAGAAAAACAAGTCTCAACAATAAAACACTTTAATAAAGTAAACACGTCGAAACAATATAGATTAATGTTTCAGAAAAATTAATGCATTAGTTTTTTAAAAATTAAATGTTAACTTTGTTTTTGTCATATTTTCTGTGATGAGTTTTAATGACATTTAACAATGAATATATGTTTTTTAAAAATAGTTATCAATTCTTTTGTTTTCCACTTTCCATAATTTAGACTGTTATATGACCACTAGTTAATATTCTCCAGTGAATTACTGCAGAACTCAGACCTACTTAGATTTTTCTATATTAGTCTCTGTTGTAGATTTTAGAAACTGTCTTCCATGGGGCATTTTGCACAACTCAGCTCAGCCTCCATGCCTCTACTTCAAATGTACTGCTTTTTAACATCATAGATTTTATTATAGATTTACTATTCATTTTATTATAGATTTACTATTCATTTTACGTATCAACCATAGATTCCCCTGTCCTCCCTCCTCCCACCCCCAGCCTTCACCCACAAATCACTCCCCATTCCTACCTCCTCCAAGGCAAGGTCTCCCATGGGGAGTCAGCAGAGCCTGGTAGATTCAGTTGAGGCAGGTCCAAGCCCCTCCTCCCTGCACCAAGGCTGTACAAAGTGTCTCACCATAGACACTAGGCTCCACAACGCCAACTCATGCACTAAGGACCAGTCCTGATCCCACTGCCGGGGGAGGCGGGGAGGCTAAATAGTTCCAGCTGAAACAACTGTCTCGCTTATCCAGAGGGCCTAGTCCACTACCATGGGGGCTCCACAGTTCATGTGTTTTCACAAATTTGGCTAGCTGGCTCTGCACTTTTCCCAGTCATGGTCTCGATATCTATTGGTCATAGAACCCCTCCTCGCTCTTGTCAATTGGACTCCTGGAGCTACACCTACAACCTGGGCTTGGATCTCTGCATCTGCTTCCATCAGTCACTGGATGAGACTTCTGTGATGACAGTTAGGGTATTCAGCCATCCGATCACCAGAGTAGGTCAGCTCAGTCACCTTCTCGACCATTGCCAGTAGTTTATGGGTGAGTCATCTTTGTGGATTCCTGGGGACCTCCCTAGACCTCTGCTTGTCTCTATTGCTATGGTGCCTTCATTTATGTTAGTATCTCTTTGCTTGTTCTCCGACTCTGTTCCTGTTCCAGCTCGAACCTCCCGCTCCCCTAAGCTCTCATTCGACCGTCCCTTGCCGTCCATTACCCTCCATCACCCCAGTTTTCTCAAGTAGATCACATCCATTTCTCCTTTGCTGGGTGATCCATGTGTCCATCCTAGGGTTCTCCTTACTAGCTAGCCTCCCTGGAGCTGTGGGTTGCATTCTGGATATCCTTTGCTTTACATCGAGTATCACTTTGAGTGAGTACGTACCATGTTTGTCATTCTGAGTCTGGGTAAAATCACTCAGGATTATATTTTCTATTTTTTTGTGTGTTTTGTTTTTGAGACAGGGTTTCTCTGTGTAGCTTTGTGCCTTTCCTGGAACTCACTCTGTAGCCCAGGCTGGCCTCGAACTCATGGAGATATGTCTGGCTCTAGTATCTGTCCATTTGCCTGCAAACCTCATGATGTCACTGTTTTTCTCTGCTGAGTAGTACTCCCTTGTGCATATGTACCACATTTTCTTCATCCATTCTTCAGTAGAAGGGCATCTAGGTTGTTTCCAGGTTCTGGCTATTACAAATAATGCTGCTGTGAACATAGTTGAGCATGTGTCCTTGTGGTATGATTGAGCATTCCTTGGGTATATGCCCAAGAGTGGTATAACTGGGTCTTGAGGGAGATTAATTTCCAATTTTCTGCGAAAACACAATACTGATTTCCAAAGTGGTTGTACAAGTTTGCATTCCCACTAACAGTGGAGGAGTGTTTCCCTTGCTCCACATCCACTCCAACATAAGCTGTCTTCACTGTTTTTGATCTTAGCCATTCTGACAGGCATAAGGCGGTATCTCAGAATCATTTTGATTTGCATTTCCCTGATGAATAAGGATGTTGAGTATTTTCTTAAATGTCTTTCAACCATTTGAGCTTCCTCTGTTGAGAATTCTCTCTTTAGTTCTATAGCCCATTTCTCAATTATACTGTTAGGTATTTTGATGTCTAGTTTCTTGAGTTCTTTATATATTCTGGATATCAGCACTCTGTCAGATGTGGAGTTGTTGAAGATCTTTCCCCATTCTGTAGACTGTCGTTTTGCCCTATTGACCATGTCCTTTGCCATACAAGAGCTTCTCAGTTTCAGGAGGTCCCATTTATTGTTTCTCTCAGTGTCTGTGCTACTGGTGTTATATTTAGGAAGTGATCTCCAGTGCCAATGTGTTCAAGACTACTTCCTACTTTCTCTTATATCAGGTTCAGAGTAACTGGATTTATGTTGAGGGCTTTGATGCATTTGGACTTAAGTTTTGTGCATGGTGACAGATACAGATCTATTTGCAGCCTTCTACACATTGATATCCAGTTATGCCACCACCATTTGTTGTAGATGCTTTCATTTTTCCATGGTACAGTTTTGGCTTCTTTGTAAAAAAAAAAATCAGGTGTTCATACATGTGCAAATTAATGTCAGGGTCTTCAATTCAATTCCATTGGTCCACATGGTTTTGATGCAAGTACCAAGCTGGTTTTATTACTGTAGCTCTATAGGAGAGCTTAAAGTCAAGGATTGTGATGACTCCAGAGGTTGCTTTATTGTACAGGATTCTTTTAGCTATCCTAGTTTTTTGTTTTCTTTTGTTTTTCCATATGAAGTTGAACATTGTTCTTTCCAAGCCTGTGGAGAATTGTGTTGGGATTTTGATGAGGATTGCATTGAACATGTAGATTGCTTTTGTTGGTAAGATTGCCATTTTTACTATGTTAATCCTACCTATCCATGAGTATGGCAGATCCTTTCATTTTCTGATATCTTCTTCAGTTTCTCTCTTAAGAGACTTAAAGTTCTTGTCATACAGATCTTTTACTTGCTTAGAGTTACTGCAAGGTATTTTATATTATTTGTGGCTATTGTAAATGGTGATGTTTCTCTTATTTCTTTTTCAGCCCATTTGTCATTTGTATATAGGAAGGCTACAGATTTTTTTTTGAGTTAATCTTGTATTCTGCCATGTTCTGAAGGTGTTTATCAGCTGTAAGTGTACCTTGGTACAATTGTTTAGGTCACTTATGTATACTATCTGCAAATAGTTAAAGTTTGAATTCTTCCTTTCCAATTTGTATCCTCTTGATCTCCTTTTATTGTCTTATTGCTCTAGCTAGAACTTCAAGTACTATATTGAATAAATACTTGGAGAGTGCCCAGCCTTGTCTTGTTCCCGATTTTAGAGGAATCGCTTTGAGTTTCTCTCCATTTAATTTGATGTTGGCCGTTGGCTTGCTGTAAATTGCCTTTATTATGTTTAGGCATGTTCTCTGTATTCCTGAACTCTCCAAAAATTTAAGGGATGTTGGATTTTGTGAAAGGCCTTTTCAGCATCTAATGAAATGATCATGTTTGTTTTTTCGTTCAGTTTGTTTATATGGTGTATTACATTGACAAACAAACTTGAATCTCTGAGATGAAGTCTACTTGATCATGGTGGATAATTTTTTGATGTGTACTTGGAGTCTGTTTGCCAATATTTTATTGAGTATTTTTGCATCAGTGTTCATGAGGGAAATTGGTCTGTATTTCTCTTTCTTTGTTGCATCTTTCTTTGGTCTGGGAATCAGAATAACTATAACCTTGTAAAGGAGTTTGGTAACGTTCCTTCTGTTTCTATTGTGTGGAAGAATTTGAAGAGTATTGGTATTAATTCTTCTTTGCAAATCTGGTATAATTCTGTATTTCAACCATCTGGTCCTGGGCTTTTTTTAGTTCAGAGATTTTTAATGACTTTATATTTCCATAGGGATTATTGGTCTATTTAAATAGTTTATCTGGTATTGATTTAACTTAATTAGGTGGTACCTATCCAGAAAATTGTCCACTTCTTTTAGATTTTATAATTTTGAGGAGTACAGGTTTTTGAAGTATGCCCTGATGATTCTCTGGACTTACTTGTTGTCAGTTCTTATGTCTGATTTTGTTAATTTGGATGCTCTCTTTCTGTCTTTTGGTTAGTTTGGATAAGGGCTTATCTATCTTGTTGATTTTCTCAAAGAACCAACTCTTTGTTTCATTGATTCTTTGTATTGTTTCTATTTTATTCATTTCAGCTATCGATTTGATTATTCCCATTTATTCCTTCTGGGTGACTTTGCTTCTTCTTGTTTTAGAGCTTTCAAGTGTGCTGTTAATTCACTAGTGTGAGATTTCTCCATCTTCTTTATGTGGGCATTTAGTGTTATGAATTTTTCTCTTAGCACTGCTTTGATATTTTGGGTATGTAGGATATTCGTTTTCGTTGATCTCTAGAGAGTCTTTAATTTCTTTCTTTATTTCTTCCTTGACCAAGTGGTGACGCAGTTGAGCACTATTTAGTTTCCATGAGATTGTAGGCTTTCTGTAATTTTTGTTGTTGTTGACATCTACTTTAAACCATGGTGATCTGATAGACTACAGGAGGTTAATACAATTTTTTGTATCTGTTGAGATTTGCTTTGTGGCCAAGTATGTGGTCGATTTTAGAGAAGGTTCCATGGGGTGCTGAAAAGAAGGTATGTTCTTTTTTTGTTAGGGTGGAATGCTCTGTAGAGATCCATTAAGTCCATTTGAGTCATAACATCAGTTAAGTCTTTTGTTTCTCTGTTAAATTTGATATGGCAGATCTGTCCAGTGGTGAAAGTGGGGTGTTGAAGTCTCCCACTGTTGATGTGTGGAGTTTGATGTGTAATTTAAGCTTTATTAATGTTTCATTTACACATGTGGGTGCCCTTGTGTTTGGAGCATAAATGTTCAGAATTGAAACTTCATCTTGGTAGATCCATCCTGTGATGAGTATGAGTAATGTCCTTCTCTATCTCTTTTGATTGATTTTAGTTTGAAGTCTATTTTGTTAAATATTAGGATAGCTACACCAGCTTGCTTCTTGATATCATTTGATTTGAAAGACTTTTCTCAACCTTTCACACAGAGGTAGTATCTATCTTGGATGTTGAGGTATGTTTCTTGTATGCAGCAGAAAGATGTGTCCTGCTTTCGCATCCATTCTGGAAGCCTGTGTCTTTTTATAGGTGAATTAAGTCCATTGATATTAAGGGATATTAATGACCAGTGATTGTAGAAGAATTACTAAACAGTCTTATTAAATAAGAAACACAGCCAATACAGAGTTAAAAGCCCAAGAGTTCAGAGCACTAGCCAAGACTACCTTAGCTTACCACTCACTGCCTTCAATTCCCCTGACAGATAATTTCTTCCATTCTGACTTGTCTTTTTATTGCCTTTCTGTTCTGCCTTCTCATTGGCTCTAAACACAACCACATGACTTTCTCATTACTGCCTGTCTATACAGACCTCCTGGCCTATATGGTTGGTACTGGGATTAAAGACTCGTGTCACCACACTTGGCTGTGTCCTTGACCACACAGAGGCTCTGCCTGGCATATGATTGGATTAAGGGCATGGGCTACCCCCTACTGATATCTGTTCCTGGCTCACTAATGACCTCTGAACTCTAGGCAAATTTTAATTATTAACATACAAATAAAATTACATTTCAGCACAATTAAAATATCACCACATCTCCCCCTATTATTCTAATAAAAAGAGAAAAGGAAAAAAGTTATGACTAATATAAGAAAAACTATATATAAATATAATAACTATATAAAATATATATAAGCAATAAATACCTAAACAATGTCTAGTCCATTTGCATTTGACAAAATCAGAGAAAATACTCCATTATCGATCCTCTTTTAGTAAGTCCAAAAAGTACCTGATTTACTTTCTATCCTAACTTATATTGCTAACAGAGCTATCTTATAATGTCTTTCAAATTTTTAGAGTTACACCTCTTTAGTGAATTTCTTTTCTGAAATTTTTAACAAGGAAAACTATAACTATATATTCTTCAACTCACTATAACTAAAACTATCTAATATTCATCTCCCTCAGAGACCCAAGAAGGATAATATTACATAAAAAAAAAACAGGAAATGCATGGAAACGGCTTCCATAAGATGTGAGTTGATATAAACAGCCAGCTGCCTGGACAATCACCCAAGGCTTCTCTGCAAGATTTGGGCATCATCTTAATTCCTATAGGCTTGGCATTTCTGAAAGATTCATTTGTGAAATGAGATGTACACAAGGCATACAGTTTGACCTCACATTCGGTGAGAGCAGTCCATGTACCAGAAACACCTGAATTCCACTAGTGTCCTGTCATGTCAGGACTTTAAATTTTGGAAATTATTGATGTTTTTGGAAGTCAGCTGTTCATTCTTCTTGGCTTGTGGGTGGCTTAATTTTGGCATCCCATTCTTTCTGCATCCCATTCTTCTCAGCTTGTGCGTGGCTTCATCTCTTTTATTAAATGCCAGTCTACCATTGAGAAGTTAGACTCCATCAGCTTAGTTACTTGTTCTAGAATAGCTGTTTCAGCTGCTGATCTACTGCACATCAAAAAAACATTGGTCCACTGCCTATTCAGCTGCCTTTGAAGAAAGGGGCACTGTACCTTTTCCGGATTGCAACGACCACTCCAGGGATGGTGCAATATTGTCCTGGCCTCAGAGAATTCCTGTTCTAAAGGCACAACCATACTTGTCTTGGCAAGAATCAGTAGTCCATTGTTTCATGTCCTGTCTGACCATTATGTCCTGTTTGTCAGCAGTCGATTCCGGGACACTTTGTTGTCCAGTGGCTAACTTTTACCACAATGAAAGTTAACTCCATATGCAATTTCTTCAATGTCCATGTCTTCTTTGAAGTAGATTGGTGCTGCCAGAAGCTGACATGTCTCATAATCATAAAAAAAAAATAAAAATTTCTAAGTTATTAAGACATTTTAAATGCCATATTCTGTAGATCTCTGAAATGTTTGAAGATGACCTGTCTATCTAAAATATATCTGTTTGACCTTGAAAACATAACTAATATGACTATGAGTTTGATTGCAATGTCTATTAACTTTCATTTCTTTATATCCTAGTAGTTGGTAATAATAACATTCAAAGGTTAGCAAATTGCATTACATTGTTAAATAACTGTATACATACAATATCTTGAACAAGATTATAAATATGCACACAGCATTTTCTAACAATCTCCATCTCAATGTATATAATTTGTATACAATATACAAAAATCCAATCCAATGTAAACTATTTAAAACTAGTATTGTTTTCTAAAAGTAGATTCAGTAATCTATCTTTTTATCTATATTGTATCTATATCTTCTCCTTACTATTCAGAGTAGACTCAATAATCTACCTTGTATTCTATCATTTCAATGTATCTTCTTTTTTTGAACAAGAACCTTAAATCTATCTCCTTTGCTTAGCCCTTTTCCTAACAACAACTTGTAACGAACCCTCCTAAACAGTAAAAATAATCCCAGACCCAAAACCCATTGAAAGACCAAAAACAGCCACCCCACACCTCTTTGGGAATGTGGGCATCATTTTCTTAAAATTACTTCCTGCTGGTTATGAGCGAAGGCATCTTTATTCTGAAAAGAAAATTTTTGAGTTAATTCTTAAATTCTAGGAAAGGTAGCTATAGCATTTGTTGTCCAGTCTCTGCATAATGCCAAAGTTCAGGGCTTATCTCAAGTTCTTGTTCATGTAGTCTGTGAAGCTGGATCATCTCAGCTAGCCATCTCAAAATTGCTCTGAGCACTTTGTAGTCCAAAGCTGATCTGTAGGTGATGTTTGTCAGTTTAGTGGTATTATTATTGTCCACGTGGAATTGTTGCTATGGGGCCCCATTATCTTTCTGGAGAGTTCAAATTTGAGGTTAAACTTAGTCGTGATTTCCTGCAGAAAACTGATATAGACTGGAACACAAAGACATATATAGGCACCTAATGGAAGCCTTTTTTCTAGAATTAGAACTCTATAGAAAGTGCTATACTTATAGATTTCATTTCACCTGTGCAAAAAAAACAAACATGTTAGGCATAACTACACATTGGTTCCATTCTATTATTTCATAGAACCTAAGTGGCTAAGTTGAATATAGCAGCTAGCTTCTAATCTGAGTATTTCCACACACTTTCATGTTAATCTTCAGAACAAAAGAGCAAGTTTTGAAAACAATTACATTTACTGAGTATAACAGGGGTCGGCACTCTTATTATCTTGACAAAGGTTATAAGTGAGTCTATATTTGTGTCTCCTAGATGGCTATGTTAAGCCTCTAAACTTTAATACCTGTGAATTTTTATTAAAAATTTGTAATTTTATGAGGTTATCGGTGTAAATAAGGTCATTATTGTTGGAGCTGATGTGACTGGAAAAACCGATGTCCAAGATGGGGAACATGGAAGCCAGATCTGCTGAGACTTCATAATCTGATTCTCACACAAATCTAGTTTATTTTATTTGGAGGGTCATAGTATATATAGGGTCAAGGAAACCTTCAGCTTGAATTTCTCTGTTTCAGGTATGTGAGAATGTGGCGATATATTGTTTACCCCAGTATATTGTATCTCCCAGTAAAATTTATCTAAGGATCAGAGGAAACAGCTAGCCACTATATTAGCATAGAAATCAGGCAATGATAGCACACACCTTTAATCCTATCATTTGGGAAGCAGGGATCTGTCTGGATTTCTGTGAGTTAAAGTCCACACTGGGAACAGAGCCAGGCATGGTGATACATGCCTTTAATCCCAGCATTATCCATTGAGGTCTTGAGGTCTGTATAGACAGACAGGAAGTGACAGAGTTGGACAGGAAGAAGAAATGATGTAGCTGGGCTCAGAGAGCAAGTAAAAGAATGGAGAAGAAAGGCATTCAGGTGTGGGCAGACAGGAAGTAGCTTGCTTTGGAAGCTGTAGAATTGGTAAGGTGAGGATAGCTGTGGCTTTTCCTATTCCTCTGATCTCTCTCAGGCTTTATCCCCAATTTCTGGCTCTTGGTTTTGTCTTTAATGAGACCATTTAGCAATTTTTCTACAATTGGTGCTCCAATGATTGTGGCAAGAATTCAATAAAAACCTACTTGTGGCCTTATAGGTCCCTGGCTCAGGCCTGAGCTGCATGGCTCATTCCATACCTGCACACAGCTGGATCTCCACTCTACCTTGGCTGGAGGAGTTTTTTTACTTTTTTTCTCCTGGCGGGTGTGAGCTCTCTCTGGATTCTCATCTCAGACTGCCATCACACTACATAGCTGCTTTGAAATTCCCTCAGATTTCTACTGTTCTATGCAGTCAACAGTCTTGGTAAGTCAATAGAGATATGTTAAAGGGAGAAATTAGTTAAAAGAGAATTTTCCCATATTAAAAACTGTGAAACATTTTTACAATGGATGGAATTTAGTCTCTGTTTGATAAAACATTGGTCATTCTGAAAGTGGAACAATTAGATAAGAGGATAATTAGTGATGATAGAATGTATGTAATATAAATTATGGATATCATTTTTTTGATATTTTTACTTTAGCATTAAAAAGTTGGCCAATTTGATTGCAAAGATAAAAGCTTTAGAAAAACCTGTAAAAATGAATTATAAAGTCAGACTCAGACAAAAGAAAATGAATTATAAAGTCAGACTCAGACAAAAGAATTTAAAGGTGAACCTATCTCAGGATTGAATTATATGGTTACAGAGAAAGAGCCTGTTTTCAAGCAACCAAACTTAATCTACCCAGTAACATTACAGGAACTTCCAAATGAGAAATGTGTATGAGCTAAGTGGACTCCAGCTTTTGAGACTGCAAGTAAAGCATTCAAGGGGGTAACTGGGCCATTAAAGGCAAGCAAGACCATCCAATTAAAAATTAACTTATACCACTAACAAGTGCTTTTCATTTAATCAGATATAACTTGCCAAAAGGGAAAATATCCAAAGTTAAGCTTGGAGAAGATTTTTTGGGTTTTGTTGTTGTTGTTTGACGATTCCAGATGGACAATAATAATAATAACACTAAGATGCAAAAATACCCAAAGATCAGCTTTGGACTACAAACTCCTCAGGACAATTTTCAGATGGCAAGCTGAGGTGATCCAGCTTCACAGATTAATCAAGCAAGGATTTGATAGAAGCCCTGTACTTTTGCATTATGCAGAGGCTGGACAACATATGACAAAGCTACCTCTCCCAGGACTTGACAATTAATCCAAAACTTTTGTTTTCAGGATCCCCTAAAGATGTCATCACACCTATAGTGCAGGAAGCAATTTTGAGAACACAATGTCCATATTCCAAAGAGGTGGGGCAGGTAGTGTTTTGTCTTTCAGTGTGTTTTGGATAATTGTCATTGTCTAGAATGGTTGGTTACAAGTTGTTATTGTTATTGATCAGGAAAAATACTGAACAATGGAGGTTAGATGTAAGGTTCTTATTTTTAAAAAAAGAAAAAGAAAAAAGAGCATACAGATAAGAGGTAGACCAGTGAATCTACTCTGAAAAAAGTTATACAAATGATAGAATAAAGGTAAGATTATTGTATTTACTCCAAAAACAAAAAAGTGAGGATATAGATATGATATAGATAAAAAGGTAGATTATTGAATCTACTTTTAAAACGTAACTACTAGTTTTAAATATTTTACATTGGATTAGATGTTTGTGTATATATACATATTATGTATATTGCTTCAAATCTGAGGTTGAATTTTGTAGATATGATAAGATAAAAAGGTAGATTATTGAATCTTATCTTAGAAAGCAACTACAAGTTTTATATATTTTACATTGGATTGGATTTTTGTATATCCTATAAAAGTTATGTATATTGATGCCAATTTGAGATTGATATATTGTACATATATTTCTAACCTTCTTGAGGATATTGTAACTATACAGTTCATTTAACAATGTAATGCAATTTGATAATACTTGAAAGTTATTATTACCAATGATTGGGATATAAAGAAATGAAAGTTAGTAGTTAGATGTTACAATTGAGCTTGTAGTCATATTTGGTATGTTTTCATGGTCAAAAAGAGATGTATATTCAATAGGCAGGTCATCTTCAAACCCTTAAGAGATCTACATAATATGGTATTTAAAATAATTTTATAACATAGATTTTTTTTTCTTTTTTATGATAATGAGACATGTCTGCTCCTGGCAGCACCGACTCCTTTAGAGAAGATATGGGCATTGAAGAACCTCCACATGGAGTTTACTTTCACTGTGGCAAAAGTTAACAGCTAAACAAGAAAGCGCCCTCACATCGATTGCTGACAGCAATTCAATATGAAAAAGCAGGACACAAAACAAAGGACAGCCAATCCTTATGAAGACATGTGTGGTTGCACTTTTCGCAACAGGTGTCCTCAGAGATCAGAGCAATATGGCACCATCGCTGAAGTGGCTTTGCAATCCAGAAAAGGAGCAGTGTCCCTTTCTTCCAAGGCAGCTGAACAGGCAGTGGGCAGATGGATCCTGGTGTATAGTGGAACAGTAGCTGGAACAGTTATTCTTGTAAGAATCTATACTGATGAAGTCTGGCCTCTCAATGGTAGACTGGCATTTAATAAAGGAGATGAAGCCACCCACAATTTGAAAAGAACAGTAAGCCAAATTCCAAAAATACCTGCAATTACCAGTATTTAAAATCCTGAATCATGACAGGACACTGGCAGAATTCATGTTTATCTGGTACATGGAACACTTGCACTGATTGTATGATCAAGTTGTAGGCACTGCGTACATCTTGCTTCACAAATGAGTTTGTCAGATATTCTAAGCCTGTTAGACAAATATGATGCCACATTATTGCTGAGAGACCTCAGGTGACTGTCTAGGAAGCTGGCTGTTTCTGTCATAACTCACATTTTTGGGGAGTCACTTGTTTGCACTTCCTGTTTTACTAGGTAATATTTCCTTCTCAGGTCTCTGAGAGAGTTGAAGATTGGATAGTTTTAGGAACAGTTTTCCTTGATAACAATTTCACAAAAGAAACTCAATATGAGATGTAAAATGTGTGAGTTTGAAAGACATAAAAGATATTTTCTGTTGGTAATATAAGTTAGGATGGAAAGTAATTTGAGCATTTTGGGCTCATTAAATAGGATAGATAATGAAGTTTCTCTCTGAATTTGTCAAATGCAAATGGACTAGGCATTGTTAATGTATTTATTGCTTGTATATATTGTATACAGATATTGTTGTTATTGTATAGTTATTCTTATATTAGATATAAATTTTTTATTTTTTATTTTTTATTAGACAAGAAAAGGGGGAAAGGGTGATATATTGTGGCCCTCAATGTGTTGCATTCTTATTTTTATTTTATTGTCTGATACTTGGGATTTTATATTATCACTAGGACTTATCATCTCTTCTTCAGATCTGTCACATGTATGTTTAACTTACAATTCACATCAGTATGACAGAAATCAAAACACCTTGCATTTTCAATAGATTCAGGAGAAAAATGTGGAAATTTCCACATTTTGAAAAATGTGGAAAATTGATATGAGAGAGATCATAGAAATTGGGATGCAGAACTATGAACTTGAGTCAGACTGCATCTGAGTTCACATTAATTTGTATATTAATTATCTTATAAAATAATGGGTTCAGCCGGGCGTTGGTGGCGCACGCCTTTAATCCCAGCACTCGGGAGGCAGAGCCAGGTGGATCTCTGTGAGTTCGAGGCCAGCCTGGGCTACCAAGTGAGCTCCAGGAAAGGCGCAAAGCTACACAGAGAAACCCTGTCTTGAAAAACCAAAAAAAAAAAAAAATAATGGGTTCACTTAGAATACTTATGCAGGAGGTTGGATTTTATTGGTTCTACTCTCCATTTTCTAATCATTTAGACATCCTTGGAGTACCCTTCTACCTCATTCTACTTACATCCTTCCATTTTAAATGTGTCCTGTTTCCAGTTCTTTCTGTAAAGCTGTGTTTTCTTCCCTAGGGGAAACTCTTTCTTCTGCAGTCAGAATTCCTTATTTACCATTTCACCCTTTGAACTTTATATAACAACTTCTCTTATACTGGAGCAAAACTTTAGGGAGATTTTCAGAATAGTTTTACCTCAGGGTCTCTGGGTGTTATTTCTAAAACAAATGTTCTTTTTAGCAGGAGGAACATAAAATCTAGTATTTTAGAAGATTCTTGGACAACAACTCAGAAATTTGTTTCCCATGTCAGGTGTTTATAATTTTTAGGTACTCTATTGCTCTTATGAGGACCATTAAGTTAGATGAGAAATTACCATATGTATTATTTATATATATTTATTCATAGACGTATGTAGATGTAACCAACCGTCTTATTAAATAAGAAACAGAGAATAAGCAAAGAAGAAAGCCAAGAGGTCAGAGCTAAGAGCTAAAACCTTACCATTCCTCCTGCGGTGGTCCTACCTCTCTGAACCAGAGCTACTTCCTGTGTGTCTGTGTTTTTATAGTGTTTCTGTTCTGCCTTCTATTGGTTGTAAACCCAACCACAGGCCTTGTCACGGCCTGTCTGTATAGACCTCCAGGTTTTCTACGATTGGTATTGAGATTAAAGGCATGTGTATCCAATACTGGCTGTATCCCTAAACACACAGAGACTTACCTAGCTCTGCCTACCAAGTGCTGGGATTACAAGTGTACGCCACCACTGCCCTGCTTTCCTATGGCTTGCTAATAGCTCTGACCCCCGGCATACAAATAATATTTTAATACAAATAAAATATCACCATACCACTGAGTTTGTTTTCTGTTGGCAATCTAACGCTAGTTTTACAGTCTATACTTAGAAGTAGTTTGGGTTTCACCAGTGAGACTCTCATAGAGAAAACTAGACCTTCATTGATAATTGGTTAGTAATTAGAAATAGATACTGTGATAGGAATAGAGGAATGTGTACATTCCCCTTTTAGCTGAAGGACCTCATCTGGGACAGACAAGAGCAGGCCCTGTTGATGTTGCTTTCATCTCTGTTAGATCATATGTGCATCTGTCTTGTTGATGTCAATGGCTTTTTCTCTTAGTGTCTTGTATTCCTTCTGCCTCCTACATTTTTTCTGCCTCATCTGCCACAGTGTTCCATGTGCCCTGAGCAGAGGGACTAGAGGGAGGCACACAGTTTAGGGCTGAGAATCCCAACAATGTCTATCACTTTTAGCATAATGCCTGGCTGTGGAACTCTATATTTTCTCTCATCTGCTGCAGGAGGAAGCCTCTCTGATAATAATTAAGGAAGGCACTGTTATATATCAGAATGTCACTAGGAGTCATTTTATTGTTATATTCCTCTGGTAGAACTGTAGTACTTGGTATTATTCTAGGTCCTTTTATTGTCTAACTTCAGGTGCATGGTCATGAAACAGTGTCAGGTATGTTTTCCAATTCATGGTGTGGACCTTAAGTCAAATCAGATATTGGTTGGTTGCTGCATGAATCTCTATGACACTACAGCACTACAATGCCTTGCAAGCCGGACACCTGTGTGAGAATGTGTGTGTGTGTGTGTGTGTGTGTGTGTGTGTGTGTGTGTGTGTGTGTTAAGTTTAACATGTATTCTACATACTTTAGATTGTTCTGTCATTGTTTGTTTTTATTTGTTTTGTTTTACTCTAGTTGAATGTTTTTCTTAGTTTGTTTTCAAAATGGAGAAAAAAGATGTCATGAAGTGGGGTGGGTGGGCATTTAAGGAGGATCTTGGGTTACAAACCATGATCACCACATATTGTACAAGAAAATATATTTTGAAACGTTACCCATTCCAAAAAAAAAAGAAGCCAGTCGGTGGTGGCACACGCCTTTAATCCCAGCACTTGGGAGGCAGAGGCAGGCGGATCTCTTTGAGTTTGAGGCCAGCCTGGGCTACCAAGTGAGTCACAGGAAAGGCACAAAACTACACACAGAAACCCTGTCTCGGAAAAAAAAGTTACCCTGATGAACAAGTTTTCAATGATGGAATCTGGTTTGTTTGCAACTTAAATATTGTGATTCACATAATTTAGCCTCTATTTTATTCTTCAAATTTTACAACTTGTAAACTATAAAAAGACTGATTACTGATAAATAACAAGATACAAGGCATATAGCATGTGATGTCTTTAACGTTTATATAAATATACATTAGACTAAAAATAAGAAGAGTCATAAAAGTTGTTCCCAAAAAATTATGTATCAGTTATGACATGTTGATAAAATGAAGAAGAATGGGTCCTCATAAATGTACAGTAGTCACACAATACAGAGTTTTAGCTGAAAGAATATAGGGCAGTTTATCAAAAATGAAGAACTGTGAATGCTGAGTACAGAAAATGTTTACGTATGTGTGTCAAATTAGATGCTAAGACAAGTTGTACAGAACCATTTATAGCAGAGAGTTGAACAATGTTTGTAGATTTAACATAAACTTTATGTAATTGACTTCTTGAATAAGTACTTGATTAACTCAAATCTGACATTAGCCTATAATTAAAAAATGTATTGGTAGCCGGGCGGTGGTGGCGCACGCCTTTAATCCCAGCACTCGGGAGGCAGAGCCAGGCGGATCTCTGTGAGTTCGAGGCCAGCCTGGGCTACCAAGTGAGTTCCAGGAAAGGCGCAAAGCTACACAGAGAAACCCTGTCTCAAAAAAACCAAAAAAAAAAAAACAAAAAACAAAAAAAAAAACAAAAAAAAACAAAAACAAAAAAAACAAAAACAAAAAACAAAAAAAAAAATGTATTGGTCTGTGTTCTACTCACTACACAGCTCATTATGCAATTAATAAAGAGAATAATTCCTTCCCGTCAAAAGTGTATTAAATTTTTAATATGTGCTTTTCTTCATAGAAGCATCATACATGAACTGTAAGCTTGATGAATCCAGGAAACCTAACAAGGGCATAAAAAAACATGGAAATGTATGATTATCATGTGGTGTTATAACGTTAAAGTTGCACAGTGTTGAAGAGGTGAAGAATACATACACATCTCATTCATCTCTCATTTAATATAGAGAGCACAATAATTTTTTATGAATTCAACTTTCTAATTTAGAGAAATTTGTAAATAATATTAGAATTGAGAGAATAAAGATGGATTTTATCAATAAAAGAAATCAAAACATATAAAATCTTAAATCACTATTTTATCTGTGACAACTGAAACCTGGGTGATAAACAAGATGGAAGACTTCTCTATAATAAGAAAAACATGGACTATGCCGTAAAATTGACTTTTCCTTTAAAATGTCCTTTGTTCCTAACATGATGAAGCACATTTCTATGTGGTTTGAACAAAATAATATGGCACTTAGGGATAAAGATGCAACCTAGGAGACCTGCACTGGAAGCCAAAATAGAGAAGACTTCTATGGCCACAGTGATTTTCCCCTTGGTGCTGTGGTAGACAGGGAGGAAGGTGACCCACACACTGAAGAACACCAACATGCTGAAACTGATGAACTTGGCTTCATTGAATGTGTCAGGCAGGTTCCTGGACAGGTAAGCCATAGTGTAGCTCCCAAGTGCCATGGAGCAGAGGTATGCCAGGACAGAATGAAAGGCAAGAGTGGAGCCCTTGTTGCATAGAATAATTATGTGTCCATGTTCAGTGTAAGCATCTGAGTCAATAAAGGGAGGAGAGGTGCTCACCCAAATTCCACAGATCACAAGTTGAATAAGAGTGCAGACAGGAATGATAAGATTAGTAGACCTGGATATCATTATCCACCTTATCAGTCTCCCTGGCAATGTGATCTTGAAAGCCAGAACCACAGTAACAGTTTTGGCCAAGACTGTGGAGTGAGCCACTGTGAATAAAACTGCAAATGTGTATTGCTGCAGGATACAGGTTGCTGTGTTGGGATGGCCAATGAAGAGCAATGGACACAGAAAACAGAAGATCAGAGTGATGAGCAGGATGTAAGAGAGAGCCTGATTGTTGGCCTTGACAATGGGAGTGTGGTGGTACTTCACAAAGATACCAAGAACACCAGCTGTTAGGGCAGAGAAGCCCAGGGCCAAGTAGGTGAGTGCCTTCCCCAAAGGGTCTTCATAAGACAGAAAAGTCACTGCTTTCTGGAGGCAGTCGTTCTGCTCTGTGTTTGCATATTGACTTTCTGGACACCTCACACAATGATCCATATCTACTGAGGAATTAAAGTTATTGTGAGTCTCTGCACAGTTTCTCATTTTATCTCAAGCCACTTCCCAGCACCAGCTCTCTGGCAGTTGCCCTCATATCCTTTTCATGTTTGAGACTCAAGTAAACAAGTGTTCAATAGTGATGATTACCATTCAATGGTGGTGATTACCAAATGATATCTAATCAACCATTCCACATCGATACTGACAAGTCTCTGCACAGTTTCTCATTTTATCTCAAGCCACTTCCCAGCACCAGCTCTCTGGCAGTTGCCCACATTTCCTTTTCATGTTTCAGACTCAAGTAAATAAATGTTAAATAGTGATGATTACCAAATGAGATCTAATCAACCATTCCACATCGATACTGACAAGTCTGTCCTTTTCATTGTTATATTTAAATATATTTTCAATTAAGTGATAATTTGTATTTTTATATTGCCATAAACTATTGAATTAAATTACATAAGCCTAACTTGATCATATCATCACCTCTTTCTGTATTCCCTTGTGTGACGTTTTCATGTGAGTTAAGTAAAAATTACATGCTTTGGTATGTCTTTCTTTTAATGTTTTTCTCAGTCCTAATATCAAAACTTATCTGTTTACATTGAATTTATTGAATTCTTCAAACTGTTCATTCTCTGATAATTCTTGTGGGAATGAGAATTATTAGATTCATAAAAGATGGAAAAAATCCCCTTGTGAATCTGTTTAATCATTCCCAGGGAGAAAATATCTGTTGAACAGATAGACATGAAACTCTGGGCTTAGTCTTAGATGATCATGGAATAAGTTTTGTAATACTTTATCATTATAATTTATGTTTCATCTTGAATTCAAAAGATACAATGTCAATCTATTTATTACATATTTTCATTAAAATATTTCCATTACATAACTTCAATTAAAATACTTGATATTTTGCAAAGTGAAATTTGCAGTTTAATTGGTGTTGAAAATTCTAATTAAAAATCTATGGAATTCATCTTTCTGGTAGACTCTGTAGCATCTTTTACTCCATTATCAGCATTTTATTTGTTTCTTCCAGATGTGCTTCCTGTTGTGCTCACACTCCTGAGGAAATTTGTCTCTGTTATATTCCATGTGTTTATTTCTATTGGTTTCCAACAAATGACGAGTGATACATCTGCACAACCCCATATATTATTTTGTAAATGCACAAGGTACATAAGTCATGATACACATTCAATAAAGATTTAAATATGAATTTTAAAATATAAATACAACTCACTCTATAGGATTTGAGGTTTAGGATTCATTATTTTCAAATATTAACATTTATGTTGTATATTCTTCTTTCTTATAATAATTTAAAGTGTCTCCTTAAACTACAAACATGCATTTGATATTGATGTTTTTAGTTTCCTCCAATGAATAAAATTAGCATGTTCATGAACTTACCATGTATATAGAGTACCTATACTTTGCATTAAGACTTTGATGGTCTGTATAGTCAGTCTCAATATGCATGTTTTAAATTTAGCAAATTAAAGCCACCAAAAATTTCTAGTTTCTATCTTTATAAAGTAAAGACATCTGCGTCTTCAGAAAAAACATTATGTTACTCAAAGTATTCCAATTAATATATGAAAAATTCTCACTAGACATTAATGTTGAGGAATCCTCGTTAACTTCCTCTCCATATTCAACATTGTGTTTGTGTGTGCTTTGAACATTCAGTGTTCTCAATTGTCTTATGCCTATTTTCTTGTCTTTTATATATTATGACATAAAGTTCCTCTACTTTGTCCACCTATTCCTGGAAAAAAGGGTTCTTCAAATTTAGTGCCCTACCTTGTTAAAAGATCAAGGGTTTGCATTTATGCATCACTTATTCACAATAGCATCATTCCAGAAGTCATGATAGGCCATTTCAAATAGTTTTCATGAGCCATTGTCCTATAATTTACCTCTTCTAGGTCTAATAATGCTTCCATTAACTTGTTTAAAAACAGAGACAATTGTATACAATGAATCAATGAGTACTTACTACATCCTTTAGCTTATGTTAATCAAATTAACACAGAAGTTATACAAATCTAGATTCAAATTCATGATACATAGCAACTATTGATTTAAAATAATTGTGTTCAATAAAAGATTCTCATAATAGGTTATTGACATACTTCCCTAGTGGTTATAGTCTGGTCCACAACAAGT
Organism: Peromyscus maniculatus bairdii; assembly: GCF_049852395.1. Classification (NCBI taxonomy): domain Eukaryota; kingdom Metazoa; phylum Chordata; class Mammalia; order Rodentia; family Cricetidae; genus Peromyscus; species Peromyscus maniculatus. The sequence continues at coordinate 39,167,405 of NC_134874.1, read as the reverse complement.
TTTAGATTTAATATCTATGTTATGGAAGCATATCCCAATCCATGGACGTTACGGTGCTTGAATTTTTAATACTCATATGGGGATGGAGGAAAAATGGGAAGAAAGATACACTTTAAGGGAACGTTGAATGTTATTTTACTAGAAACCAAAATATGAAGGTAGATAAATGGTTCTGTGGTTCAAGATACTATTACTCTTAAGGAGGACCTAGTTTCAGTTTCAAGCACCCACAGAAATATCAATGCTCTCTGTGCCTCCATCTCCAGGATTTCTGCAACCCTCTTCTGACTTTCATGTGCACTAAGCATATACATGTGAACATACATCTATGCAGGCAAAACACTCACAGATAAAACAAAAGGAAAAAGATTCTAAAACAAAACATATTAAAACATGTATGCCGGGCGGTGGTGGCACACGCCTTTAATCCCAGCACTCGGGAGGCAGAGCCAGGTGGATCTCTGTGAGTTCGAGGCCAGCCTGGACTACCAAGTGAGTCCCAGGAAAGGCGCAAAGCTACACAGAGAAACCCTGTCTCGAAAACCAAAAAAAAAAAAAAAAAAAAAACATGTCCACAGGTAAATCAAATATGATCTTTCTGATCACATCTGATAAACCTAGAACCATGACTGAAATTATGCAATGTGTGGCATAAGGGTCCGATCCTTAAATATCTGCCAATCATGAACTAAATATGATTTGAAATGCAAGAAAATTCAGTATTTATAATGTGTGTTTGTGTGTGCATGTGTGTGTGCCTATGCATGTGTGTGCATGTGTGTGTGCCTGTGTGTGTGTGTGTGTGTGTGTGTGTGTGTGTGTGTGTGTGTGTGTGTGTGTGTGTGTTAAATGCCATGGTGAAATAAAGCAGACTATTCTGTGACTGGTAAATTTGTTCTCTGAAAGGAACAATGGCTCCAGGGGATCAAATATATGAAGCAAGTAAGAGATTCAACAGCCTGAGCACCATTTAAAATGATGATAAAATGAACCACATTATTTTTACTTCTAAGTGAAAAAAACCACAGGACTTATCTCTACTTTTCCTTCCCAGAACTTCTCAGCTTAGAAATTGCAGAACACTGAGGAGAGGTTGGAATACCCCAGTTAGACTGACACTTACCTGTCTCATTGGAAATTGCATTGTCTGGACAACGAGTGCAATCATAGCAGCAGGCAGCCTTGCCCTCCTGGGGTGATTTCCTGAATCCAGGAACACAGCTCTCACTGCACACAGAGTGAGGAAGCTGGGAATTAAATAGTGAAAAGGAAATAATCAGGAGTGTATAGTTTTAAAACAAAAAAATATTATTTCTCAATATTGGACAATGAGATGGCAAGGTTTTATAATTATTCTTTGCAGATTCTTGTTTTGATGCTTCTAATTTCAATATAGTATATACATGAAGATCATTGTGTTTAAATAATGGCCTAGAGATAATAGAAAACTGAACAATTGTGAAAAATAAGAGTTTTGGCAAAAAAAGATGTTTGCTAACTGAGTATACGTTTAAATGGGCAAGTGTAATGCCATCCTCTTCTTGTTGTATACTTTATGATGGTGGGTGTGAGAGTATCATTGTTTCCCAATGGTCATGGTTAATTCACATTTGTTTACTAGACAGGACTCAGTTAGTATATAAACTTCTCTCTGTGGCTTTCTTTGAGAGATGATCTACATTAAGGTATTTGAAGTGGGAAGGCATATTCAATAATTAGGTATTCCATTTCATTGGATGTAGTTAAGGACAGGAAATAAAATGAAGAAAGTATGAGAAGAGAGTGTTCACATCTGTCTACTTTCTGACTGGAGATACAACATGACTTACTTTCTCAGGTTCCTGCCATGATAGCCTGAATCATTATGAACTGCTCACACCAAGTGTGAACAATAAATCAATGTTTTTAAGTTATGTCAGCCTATTTTTTTTTGGTTGTTTGACAAATTGTCTCTTTTATCATCAGGAAGATATGTAATTAACCCATGTACATGAGCCCTCCATGCTACAGTGCATTGCCAGGTGATAAAAGCAAAATGATCATGTCCTGATATTTCCTAATCTGGGAGTCAAATTACTACTCATGACAGGTGGTTTCAGGTCAGGAAAGAAAACTTAATAAATAGACACTGTATTTATTATTGGAAAAATGTATCCAAAGATAAAAGTTTGGAAAACAAACAATCACATGCTGTATAAGGCAACAAAAACTTTCTCAAATGTCAGTAGTTTGGGGCATGTAGATGGGCATTCAGTAAGAAACCAACAATCTTACATCCACAAACACATCTCTATTGACATAAGGATCAAAACAATGAGATAAGATCCAGCCCACCTCTGCAAATCTTATACCCCACTGTACCATATGGTCAGACAGAAACAGTTCTTGGCCCTGTGGAGCATTTGGAGAAAATGTTCCAACTTTTATCTTTTGTCTGAGACCATCTGGAAAATTCCAGAGGTTGAGAATATCATAGTCTGAATCAAATATCCTTTGTGAATCCAAAACCATAAGTTTTTCAGCACCATTTTTGAAATGGATATTCTTGAGATATGGGTGTACCTAGAAGAAATGCAGAACTTTATGATAAATTTATTCCCAGAAAGGCTAAACAGAATCCAATGAAGGTATAGTTCTCAGTGTCCCAAATCCCTAACATTAATTGCAAGCTATACCAAGCTTTCAACATTTTAATGGATGAAGACTAAAGTTGAACATATCAGGTTTCTAGACTATTATTTCAAAAGAAAGAATTCACATATGCTTACACAATAACAAGTAGACAAACAAAAATATTTACTCCATGAATGTTAATTCACACAAATTACAAAACCTTGAAGTGCTAGCTATATCCAAATATTTAAGCAATCTGCTCAAAGTTTCAGTTTGTCAATTGGGGTGTTCATGTCCAAAATGTAATAAAATGGTCAGTTAGGAATCATAACCATAAATTCAGAATTTAAACTTTAAGGATGTAATAGCATTTGACGATTTAGGATTTAATTCTCCTATTTCTGTTCTGAAATATGCTTAAAAATAATGGGGTTTCAATTGGGGATAGCAAGATCTGATGTTAATTGTAACACAAAGTAGATGATGAGATACACACATTTAAACATTCTTATTACCACCCATTCATCATGAACAATAACACATGTGTCTGCAAAGACTTCTAGATGATGAATTTTATACAGTCTCTCAGGCACTTTTTGTAAAACCTGCCACTGTATACAATCATGTAGTGTGTTCTTTCAGAAACCTCACTATGTCACAGGGCTATGTATAAATTATACAGAAAGAGAGAAATTACCTCCCAAGGATAGGTATTTACCGCCCCATTGCTATGATGGTGGATTTCTACTTGTTTGACAGTCATCTCATGGAGACTGTGAGCCACAGCATATACAGAATTATATACATTGTAACTCTCTTCACTCATGTCCATTTCCAAAGCATTTCCAGGCAACATTTCCAAAGAAGCATTGGGTAGACAGTTAACCAAACTTTTACAATCAGGTCCAGAAAAAGAGCAATTGAAATATGTGTTCCAAAGAAGAGCAAGGATATGATCTCCTGGATATTTGGAAGGGTTGTATGTCTGGATAAACTTCCTAAAATCAGAAATCTCAGCATGGTGTTGTGCAAAAATGAGACTACCATGGAATGGATCAAATATGAAATAAGGAACATCAGTAGTTACTTCCCATTGTGACTTAATGATCCAGACTTTCCAAGCACTTGAATGTATACTTATATATATTATTAGAGCATATAAAGATTTAGTGACATCGTAAATGATAACCACATTTGCAGATGATTTCAGGATCTGTGGATGCATTGTTCTGGATTTAAAAACAGTGTTTATCCAGTTGAATGGAATCAATTCTACAAAAGCTACACACACTCTGTTTCTATCCATCTCTCCTCTCAAGTTGGATAGAATCTCAGCTGCATTGTGGTCATCTATGAGAACCAGTCCCACCCAGGTCCAGCTGAAATGAACCATCAAAATCACAATGCCATGTGACAGAAATATGTCCCTGGGTGCTGTCTGGTAGAGAGAAGAAAACTGGCCTCTGTCACTTAGGATAGTGTCAAATCGCCCAAAAGTAATCTAAAGAAAATTTCAAATAGGAAACAAGAGTGAAAAGATTGACATAGAATACAGTCTTATACCAGAGTTGACACTTTGGATTGGTATAGACTTATGCTCGTGGTATTTTAAACTCCCATCCTTTCTCTGGAGACATTTATGAAGAATTCATCACAAGAAACAGAGTTTTCTAAACACAGACTATAAGCTTCACCCTCTTTCTCTTCTCTCTCGTAAGCAAAGTATATAAGGACATAAACAAATGCCTGATTTATTCTCCAATAGATGAAAGTCACAGCCTCACTTTTTTACATTTGAAAACACCTGAAATGTCTCCAGTTTAATATGAGTTTCTTGTTCCCTCACAGCCATGTACCTCACCTGTGGATATTTGTAAAGATTCAGTAGTCTCCCAATTTGTATAGACGTTTCCCATGATGTTCCTGTAAGTAAAGCAGCAGGCTTGTTCTCCCTTCTACATGTGTAATTGGGGATATTCATTCTCATTCCTATGAGGAAAAGTAAAGTTTCCTGCAGAATATCCAGGTGATTGTTTACGACATTATAGAGCTCAAATCCTAGAGATGTGTTGGGTAAAATGTGAGTGTTCCTGTTGATCTCCTCAATGGCAAATATGAAGGCCAAAGAAAACTGGTAGCTCCTCAGTTTGAACCTGAAGAGAAAGATTGCCAATACTTATGATGGGGACTCATATCATATCTTTCGGTAAGATGTTGGGTCACATCCTGATGATATAGTAACAATGGCTTTTATACTGTCAATATTATATATCTACAAACACTTTTTGTCATCAGGGTAATGGTTGTAGATTCAATGTCATGGTATATAAGGTTAGTGATGTTTTAATTAAATTTCTGGACTGGAACATTGACCTGGACTGATATAAACCTTGGAATCTCTAGGATGGGAAAACACAAACATAATTCTTTGATGCTCTAGTGAAATAACCAGGAGAGGGACACTTCCATCCTTTAAGGTTTAATTGTTCTGTACTATAAAAACTCCAAGGCTCCCACACCACATTCACTCTGTCTGTATATAGATGGAGACTGCAGCCTTTCAGTTCTTCTGATTAAAGACCAATGACGCTTATGGGGATGTCTGCCTGTGTCACATGCATCAACCCCAAGCAATCTTGGAAATGAACCTGGCAGGGGTTATAGCTTCCCACACCCATGCACATCTCTTTGAACAACCTTCCTCTCTCCCATTGCCATCCCACTTTCCTTTCTAAGAGTCATACAATGACAAGCAGAATGACTGAGTGAGTTTCCTGTATTTTAACAGCCTATAATCATGACTTAAACCCTCTTGGGTACTTTGTGCTATTTGTTTTATTTTCCTCTGTTGCCTGCCTCTTTCTTTATTCTTTCACTATGTTCTTACCTCCCACACAAAGTGAATTACACAACAGCTTTGAAAGCCCTGATAATAGATGAAATTATATTACTCTGAAGCTGAGTTCAATTTGAACAGAAAATATGACATGGTTTATTGAACACATGACTTGAGGATCCTCATCAAATGAAAGCAACTATGTAGCTTGGCTGCTAACATTGCTAATGGTATGATAAAGAATGCATATGCCATGTGACTTCTACACCATCTTGGTAAATGTGACCACTTTGGACAGTCCAAAATGGTGGCCACTATTATATGCCACAGTCCCATTGAGTCAAATGGGATCCCCATGCCCATTTAACATATGACAATGGAGAAAATATCAGACCTCTATGGTGTTTTTTTGTCATTTTTAAATATATTTTCCTCTGTTTTTTGAAATTAATAGGTTAATACATGATATAATTACTGGCTTCTAAAGAGATCCTAACACGTATCCCAATCGAGACTCTAAGCATAAATGGCCTTGTGAGAGACAAGCTGAAGCCAGGAAAGTGCTATTATGTCAAACTCTACTGGGTCTCACTGCTAATTCTGACTGGAAAGTCCAAGTTAATATTCTTCTAATTGAGATAAAATGTCCTTTGCCCCTTATGCTCCATTGTTCTCTGTAACTTTGCTTTTGTTTCTGCCCAAATTAACAACATGTTGACTAAAGATCCATCTATTAAGTTTCCCTTTTACAATGAAAAAATAAAAATCTAATCCCAACCAACATTCATGATAAAAGCTTGGTTTATTAGAATTTGTCGTTTGTATTAATTGTGTCTAGACTATCCATATGAAATTATGGTTTGTTGTTCATATCATGTATTTAATAACAAAATGATTATGAGTAAATGTTCCTGTTAAGTAAATTTTCTGATTTGACCCTCCCTAGATCATTTTGGTGTTAGTAATACTAAACCTAAAAAAAATCTTAAATAAAATCAATCTGACCAAGTAGATAAAATAGATAGAAATGACCATGCTTCTGCACACTTCTTTGGAACAATTTACCTGAGGTTTTAAATATAAATTTAATGTCTACATTTAAGTTGAAGACATGTGAAATCATACAATTATGGTCAAAATGATATCTACTTGATAGCTATCACAACTCTAGTTCTACAATATGTTTCATATTCCTTAAGGTTATCCATTACCTTTAAGATATTATTGTTCCTAAAACAGGATATGTTACTCATATTGGAAATTTTCCATTCTTTATGTACAAATAAGTTATATCTGTGATTTCAAATTTGATATATATATATATGCATACATGTATGAATGCATATACAGAAATAAATATTTTAATGATTATAAGGATATTTCTCACCAATGAAGCCTCATTAAAACAAATAAATGAATAAATATGTGTTTGAAGATCCAACAGGGATTTTGTCCTATTAGTTAAATTAGAAAACAGTCTCTTTCATTCCTTCAATTGACTAAAAGGACCACAGAGGGACATCTTAATAGTTAATACAACTTTAAGAGATAAGTAGGTTACTTGACAATATTTTTAAAAGGTTGAAGGGGAATATTTATGTACGAAATGATAAATTATCTTCACACATACTGAGTAAAGAATTTTCAGTGTGACTAACTCTGTGTCATCACACTCTCATCAGGAAGACCTTACTTATTTTCGGTAAGTATTCCTCATGAATTCATGGGTTCTCTATGGAGAACTTTGATGAGAATGAAATTTGGTGTCACTGAGACCTTAAAGAGAAGAGACAGATTTTACTTAAGGCCTCCCCATTGATAGAATATTCTCACAATACATAGTAGATGAATTTGATAAGCCTCTTATGTCTCGTGGTCTGTTCATTTGGATACAAATCACATCAAAAGGAGTTATCATTGTGTATTCATTTAGCAAGGTGTGGGTTTGCAATGGCTAATTTTGGTTATCTACATCACTATGTATAATCTGAACCTTAGAGGTAGCGAAACAGTCTTTTAATCCAGTTATTTTAGACACGTATTTAATCTGGTACTTTAGGCAGGAAGACACTCCTTTAATGCAGTTCATATATGATGGAAGCCTATGTAAGGACATGGGAGAAGGAAACTTTGATTTCTGTTCGCTTGCTACCACCTCACTACCAAGTCCATTCCTTCACTGGCATTACATCTTCTGAATTCCAGAATATATATCATGATATGTGGCCTTGACATTTCTAATCCTGGGATTTACCTTTATCCTCTACATCATGTATTCAAAGTACTATATGTATACATGCAAATGTGAAAAGTTTAAAAAAAAAAAACACTGAGTAGTAATACACACATAATAACTAAACTGGCAACAGAGATAAAATAAAGCTTCATTTGTAGAATAAAAATAAAACAAATCTTTTAAATAGAAAAAAATTCAGAGAATTTGAAAGCTAAAGTATTCATGCTATAATATTTTATTCACAAATTCAAGAAACACACAACACACACACACACACACACACACACGTATTTGAAGAATTAGAAAAGAAAAGAAAGATGCGTCCTGCTTTCGTATCCATTCTGTAAGGCTATGTCTTTTCATAGGTGAATTAAGTCCATTGATATTAAGGGATATTAATGACAAGTGATTGTTCATCCCTGTTATTTTTTGGTGGTAGTGTGTGTGTACTTCTCTTCTTTGGGGTTTAATGCTGTGGCTTTATCTATTGCCTGTGTTTTTGAGGTTGTATCTGACTTCCTTAGGTTGGAATTTTCCTTCTAGTGCTTCTGTAGGGCTGGGTTTGTGGGTAAGTATTTTTTAAATCTGGCTTTGTCTTGGAATGTCTTGTTCATTCCATCTATGATGACTGAAAGTTTTGCTGGGTATATTAGTCTGGGCTGACATCCATGGTCTCTTAGTGTCTGCATTACATCTGTCCAGGTCCTTCTGGCTAATTGTCGTGCTAGAAACCCCATCCAATGACTGAGGGAACCAGATGCAGAGATCCACGGTCAGGCCCCAGGTGGAGCTCCAGGAGTTCAATTGGTGAGAAAGAGGAGGGTTTGTATGAGCGAGAATTGTTGAGACCAAGGTTGGGAAAAGCACAGGGACAAATATACAAATGAAAGGAAACACATGAACTATGAACCAATTGCTGAGGAGCCCCCAACTGGATCAGGTCCTCCGGATAAATAAGAAAGTTGATTAGCTTGATCTGCTTGGGAGGCATCCAGACAGTGGGAGCAGAATCTGTCCTCAGTGCATGAACTGGCAGTTTGGAACCTGGGGCTTATACAGGGACACTTGGCTCAGCCTGAGAGGAGAGGACTGGACCTGCCTGGACTGAATCTACCAGGTTGAACTCAATCCTCAGGGGAGTATTTGCCCTGGAGGAGATGGGAATGGGGGGTGGGCTGGGGGAAAGGCAGAGGTGAGGTTGGGGGGTAGAAGGGGGGAAATCGAGGGAATACTTGGCTGATATGTAAAATTAAATTTAATAAATAAATTGTAAAAAATGAAAAAAAAGAAGAGAATGTTCTCATCATGAAAAATGGTTAATATTTTGTAGAAATGTGTATCTAGTTATGTAAATATATTGCAATAAACTTAATTTTATACTGAAAAGTTAATTAAAAATAAAATTAAAAAATGGATTTTAATTACAAAACCAAACAATAACTAAAAAATGATAAGAATATTATTCATAGTGATAGAAAATCTCCATGACTGAATGTAGAGTTTTCTGGAGGCCAGAAGTGGAATTACTGTTTCATATGTCATTTTATTTCTATTTTAAAAATTTGATGAGCCTCCAAAACAATTTCCCTAATATCTCTGTACATCTCAATGCACACCAATATCAAATAATGATTTCTGTTTGCCAACAGACTTTCAAATGCACATGATTAGATTTCTTGATGATAATCATTATAGTGGAGTAAGCTTGTACTTCTAGATAGTTGTAATTACATTTACACATCAGTGGTACAGCCAAACATTTTTTAGGCAAGGAGGAAAATGAACAGTTCAGAACAAAGATCCTATACAACAAAGGCAGCTGACAGGCTGGGTACCAACATGCAGTAGAGTGAAAAGCAACTGTTACCTACAACTTGTATAGGAATCAATTCAAAATAATCACAGTCCTTACCTTAAAACATGAAACACTGAATGTGATAGGAGAATACACAGCTAATAATTGTCAAGACATTAATGTAGGCAAGAACTTACTGAAGAGAATACCAGTGATACACAAATTAGCCTTAGATATCAAAAGAAGGAATCGCACAAAATGAATATGGAATGACAAAATAGTATTCTCTACATCAAAGAAAACTGTCATCACAACACCATATAATGGGAGAAAACACATTCCATATGTTCTTTAGTTCTTGAACTAATGTCAAATATTTTCAGATAACTGAAGGAGTTTTAAATCAAGGTAACACAGCCTCCAACCAACAAACCGGTAATAACATGAACTAATCTTCTACCAAAGAAAAACTCACACAGGTAGCACCTACTTTACAAAATTTTTAACATCACTGATCACCAAGTAAATGTAAAACTAAAATTAAGCATTGATTGTTTCCAGTAATTGGTGTAGAGCAATAACTAAGATACATGAGCAGAAAGAGAAAAAGAACAAAATGTCCACTATGGATTTCTGAATGTTTTTCAATTCACATCATTTCCATTGAAAAATCAAAGGAGATAGAATATGTTAGCAATTCACTTAAAAGGATAATATGAAAGACTGGAAAAATTAATGGGGGGTTAATCCATTGATATTTCAGGGAACTTTAAATGACATGCAGATCACATTATTAATGAAAGTAAATGGAATAGAAGAAATGAAGTACTTATATTTGTAGACTGTGGGTATACATGAAAAAAATGAATAGTGAAGTTAAGAACAGAAAGCTTTTGATCAATCTTGAAATTCATATTTTTATGTTTACAAAAAGAAATGTGGACCTATTTGAAAGGAATTGTGAGAAATTTTAGAATAACCACAAAGCAAATCTTTGTCCTGTAATATGAAATACATTTATTGGGAAGAGAGCACCTAATTAGAAACATTGTGAAGTCCAAACTATCAAGGAATATATTCTCCATGAAACTGAAAACCTTCTGTAAGGCAAAGGAAACTGTCAAAAGAACAAAACAGCAGTCTACAGAATGGGAAAAGATCTTAAGCAACTCCATATCTGACAGAGGGCTGATCTCCAAAATATACTAAAATCAGGAAACTAAATATTAAGAAACCAAAAAATCCAATTAAAAAATGTGGTACAGAACTAAACAGAGGTTCTCAACAGAAGAATCTCAACTGGCGAAGAATCACTTAAAGAAATGTTCGACATCCTTAGCCATGAGCCAAATGCAAATAAAAAGAACACTGGTCATCCATCTTACACATGTAAAAATGGCTAAGATCAAAAACTCAAGTGACAGCTCATGCTGGTGAGAATGTGGAGCTAGAGGAACACTCCTAAAATAATGGAGGGAATGAAAACTTGTGCAGCCACTTTGAAAATCAATATATTGGTTTCTCAGGAAGGTAAACATAGTTGTAGATCAAGACCCAGCTATACCACTCCTAGAAAATACACCCAAAGGATGCTCTACCATATCACAATGGGTTTTGTCCAACTGTGTTCATAGCAGCTTTATTTGTAGTAGCCATGAACTAGAAACAACCTAGATGCCTTTTAACTGGTGAGTGTATGAAGAAATTGTGGCACATTAACACAATGAAGTATTACTCAGTTTTAAAAAAAAATAACATCAGCCGGGCGGTGGTGGCGCATGCCTTTAATCCCAGCACTCGGGAGGCAGAGCCAGGCGGATCTCTGTGAGTTCGAGGCCAGCCTGGGCTACCAAGTGAGTTCCAGGAAAGGCGCAAAGCTACACAGAGAAACCCTGTCTTGAAAAACCAAAAAATAAATAAATAAATAACATCATGAAATTTTGTGGCAAATGGATGGAACCAGAAAAGGTCATCCTGGGTGAGTTAACCCAGACTCAGAAACACAAACATGGTATGTACTCACTTATAAGTGGATATTAGCTATAAATGAGAACTACACTACAATTAACAGACCCATAGAAGCTAAGTAACAAGAGGGGATCATCCGATGGGAGAGAGGGTTGCTTGTTTCAGTTTCTGAACACAACAGATCTACTTGTAATTGTATTGTTCAAATGCCATATTGACTTGTCATGTAAGCTTTACCTTTAAGTGAATGTTAAAAAATGATGCTCATAGATGAGTAGAGAGATTCTCTGTTTGGAGTCTCTTAGGGGATATTGTGGTCCACTCATAAAATACATTTAAAAAATGTACCTGACAAGGAAACTAGCCATCCTGCTCATATGAATTAATACACATTAATCTGAAAGGAAATACTTCCTTGTAATATGTATATATACCTAGTATAAATAGTTATATATATATATATATATATATATATATATAATATATATATATATTTTAAAAAAATTAGGACTGCATGAAAGTAAAATAAAATTAGAAATTAAGACACAAAAATATTAAAGTGATGAATATATTCCTGGCCACACATTCCATGTACATTTTGTTACAATTATCAGAAAGAAAATACCTATGTGCATACAATCAAAATGTGAGGAAAACCAAGCATGAGAGGAAAATACAAAAGAAACCCACATTCCACATAAGGGCACATAGGCACACTCCTGTAAATGGATTTCTGTCACCACATTTGCCGTGTCTATTTCAGACTAAGCTGTCAATACATACTTATATCTATCAACTTTGCCTCCCTGATCATTTTTCCTGCTCTATATCCCCAGAACAGATGAATTAGCACTGCATCCAGGTTTCAGCAAAAACACAATTGTATCAGCATGACCTAAATGTATCTTCTTTCTTAATTGTCCACCTGCTCACTACTCACCTGTACCTTGTTTCTGCTTTTCCCATTTTACAGGGTGTTGTTCTAAATTAAATGCACGCCATCTTCCCCCATTTCAGACCTTAATAAGTGGATTCTATGGCTACAGGAATGTCTGCATGGAATAAAACAAATCCCATATCCTTCACAAAGACTCCTGCTTAGACATTTCTCTCCAGCAGAGGCCACTCAATGCTACTGCCATTGTCTGCCATGGCCTCTAATCCAACTGGCATCAAACTAGATACAACCAGCAGAGGTCACCAACAATATCTATGTGCCTTGCAGAACACAGCCCTACCAGATGTAAATAATTAGAAAAACTGGAATGAAATGGAGAGTATGGTGCAAGAATGACAGAATCTAAAAGATTACTTATCAGAATTATACACAAAAATTATATTTCATTTTGAAATCATTTTAACAGATGAGATCCCAAAACTAAGTTCTCATATTCTGACTTCCAAAACAGCAGCAGCTAGCAAGGCAGTCCCTGTCACTCTATCATCATATGAAGACTCTGTAGTCACTGCAATTAATAGCATTACATATTCTCAAAGGGAAAAAACTACACTTTAACAACTGTCTAAAACAATGTGTCAACTTTTGAAAATCATTGTCTCTGTGGAGAAAGCCATAAAAATGTCTTACCCATGAATAACAAAATGCAAGGCAGAGGAATGTAGAGAGATTCAGAGTACCAACCTTACTAAATAACATGAATTAAAACAAACCCTTCTTTCTTTGAGGGATGAAAAAAGGGAACAGGAGGAAGACACACCTGGAAAAGAGTTCTGTGTATACAAGAGAGGGAATGCCAGGATGGAAAATGAAAGTTAAATTCATGTGAATGCAAACTTAGTTGAGGACAATGAAATCCGAATTCTGGAAAGGAATAAATTTTAAAAGCACTTACTGTATTGCCTTTTCTTCTTCACATCTAGAATCATATATATCCATGAAGTAATAATTAACAAGTGAAAAAAGTGCAGCAATCGTCACATTTCCATCACTATGTAAAGGACTTAGTGACTTTAAATCGCACTGAAAAGCATCAAAGGAATTAAGAGTAACAAGAGTCTGCAGGAGCAAGAAAAGAAAAATCCAAGAGAACATCATAAAATACAAGTGTCTACCACAGTGTAACACAGATTCCAATGTGTTCAGCAGCTACTTATAGAGCTCAAGTATTTGTGAGCACAAGAGTTTGTACTAGTTTTGGTGACTGACATCATCACTCTAATCACAGATATTTTTGACAAGCCTCTTCTACACTCCATGGAGAATTGTGGACAATTTTCTTCCCTGAGACTTCCCATCTGAGACCCTGCACTCAGGATAAAAACAAGTTTCAAACTCATTTGGGATCTTCTTTATCCACAGGCCCCATGACTTCATCTAGGAAGACAGAACAGCAAGACTCCAGTGATGACTCCACTTGAATGGACTTGGCAAGAACACTCTATCACAAAAGTTACATGAGACAGTGACTCAGGATGATGCAAAGACCTTGCAAGGGAGGATGCCAAGGGAGACATGAAGGAAAACATTCTGGGAAATGTCCCAACCAGATATAGTTCAATGAAAATCAGTAGGACATCCTGCTTTTTAAAACTGATTATTCCCTATGCCAATCTATCTTGTCAATGGCCTGGGGGAATATAAAAACACTTTTTCTACAAACCTTGCATGTTTGCATACCAAAATTTCTTCCATGTTCCCATATACTTCAAAATTTCTCTTTACCCCCCTTGGGAAATGGATAGGCTGAATTCACTAATTCCAAATTAATGGCTCAATCAATGGGGAGATTATGTTTTCTGTTTACTTTTCGAACTCAGACTTACTGTGCTTTGTTTGATTTTTCAATGTTGAATCATTCCTTTAATATAAAATCCCAATCACTCCCTAGATCCAGAGAAAAGATTCAGACACTATGTTTTCTTTAATGTGAAGTATTGAATACACCCTTCCATTTTCCCCAAATAAATAAATAAACAAAGAAACAAACAAGAGCTTATATCCACCATACATCATATATAAAGTGTTCATTCTTAATACTTTAAATGAAGTTAATCTTAGGAGTAGAAAGTGCCATGATTGTAAATTTAATTTCAGGAGTGCAAATATACACAACATGTTAGCCATAACTTCACATAGGTTCCATTCTATTACTTTATACAACCTTACTGGCTAAGTTGAATATAGCTGCTAGCTTCTAACCTAGTACTGCCACACACTTCAATAATGATCTGAAAATAAAGGAGCAAGTTTTGAAAAAAATTACATTTACTGGTTGTCACAGGGGCCTGCAGTTTTATTATCTTGACAAAGGTTATATATGACTCTAGATTTTTGTCTCCCAGATGGCTCTGTTAAGCCTCTAAACACTGATACCAATGACTTTAGATTGAAAATGTGTAATTTTATGAGTTGATCAGTGTGGATAATGTCATTATTGTTGGACCTCATATGGCTGGAAAGACCAATTGCCAAGATGGAAAAAATGGAAACGAGAATTGCTGAGACATCATGATCTGACTCTCAGGGAAACCTAGTCACTTTTATTCAGATGTTCAGAGTAGCAGCAGATCCAGGGAAACCTTCAGCTTGAGTTTCTGTGTTTCAGGTTGTGGGAGAATATAGTTCTCATGTGTTAAACACTCGTATTTGGTTCCGTTTTACAGCATTAACAGAACAATGCAATGTGTGTACACATGGGTGTGCTGGGTCAAATCTTTTCAGCAAACAGTCTCCTTGGTAACTCAAAACAAGCCATACAGTTCTTCTATGTGACTGCCACAGATTTGGTCTCATTTTTATTTTATTGTCTGATACTTGGGATTTCATATTATCACTAGGCCTTATGATCCCCTCCTGTGATCTGCCACATGTATGTTAATTTACAATTCATAAGTCAGTATGGCGGAAATCAAAACACCTTACCAATATATATATTGACTTACATGTATTTTAGGTATATTTATATAGAGAGTTAATAGTGTGATTCTTATTGAAATTGTCACATTTCCTCTCATTTAGCATCCCTTCTTCCCCCTTATTATTTACCTCCCTCCCTATCCCAACTAAAGTCACCCAATCCCATTTTGTTATTTCCCATACAGATCACTAGTGTACTGCTCTTCCTCTTCATTTCCCATACACAGCCTGCTGTGGTTGCTTTCTCTTTTCCTGATTTCTCAATTGCTTCAGGTCATGGATTCTTATCTGAAGATGTGAAGCTAAGACCCAAAGAAAATGATATTGAAGAAAGTAGTACAGGATGTGATTGAATACAAAAGACACTCAATTTGAACTTCATCACAGTTTTGACAAAAGACCCAAAGTCCAGACACTTTCAAAAGTTAATTTTAATAGGTGAGAGACATGCCATCAAAATGCCACAGGCTAAAAAAACAAACGGTAAGCAAAAACATAAAAACAGAATAATATTATTGTAATCAGGGTATACCAATCCCTCAATTAAATATCAAAAATACTAACAGTGCCATTGCATGGAGCTCATGATCATCTGGGCAGAAAAGATGTCACAGCAAAGGGAGATATGAATCCAACACATTATCATCTGTTTTTGTGAAGGATTATTTTCAGGTTCTTAAATCATGATGTGCAAATGCTGGGTGAATCTCTAAAGATATATCCAAATTGATTCACTGAGAAAAAATAAGCCACTATGTAACAGTACATTCTAGTCAGTCCACCAGCCCTTATATAACAACACAGAGATTCATTAATCATGAAAGTTGAACCTATAACTTTGGCTTATCCTAACTAGTTCTTATACTTAAATTAAACCCATTTCTACTAATCTACAAGCTTCCACATAGTTTGTGGCTGTTACCTCTCTTCTTCATGTACTGCTTGTTCTGATTCCTGGTGTCTCTTCCCTCATCCTGGAAAAAGTAGAACATGCAAACTCTGGTCCTGGCACTTTCCTTCCTGTCCATCTTCTCTATCCAAATTACTGGCTCATCTAAGGCGAATTCCCCTCAGCTAGTCACTGGTTCCACCCCTTGATTCAAGGTATAACTTTATTGGGTAGTCTCAGGAGTGTCTGAGTGTGATCAAAACATCTCACAATACTAACTCATGACTTCATGCATTGTATTTTCAATTATTTAAGACAACACAAGTGAAGCCAGCACATTTACCTATTCTCTTTAAGCTTCTGATTTCCAAATTTGTTTTTACAATGTGATCTCCACTATACTCAAGTATTTATTTTAAAAACAAATAGGTGTTACATTCCAAACTGCAAAAATAGTGATCTCATGCTTAACTAGCATGGAAAGAAGCTTCTCGTTGGAGCAGATAAGGACTAACACAGAGACAAAAATGAGCAATGTATATTCTGTATTGTGGAGAATGATCAGTCTTAAGTGGGACATTTACTTCACGTCAACTCCTACAAGGATTCTGGATCCTTGTGAAAGAGTGGAAAGATTGTCAGAGTCAGTGGCCTTGATTTACTATAAGGAAACTGTTTCTTGGTGCACAAGAATGCAGTTGAACATATGGACTCACATTAAGTGTGACAATATGCACAGGCCTATTGCAACCACAGAGAGAACTAAATCCCTGTATTAAGATGGCAGATAGCAAGGAAGACCTACCACTCACTGAGAAATTACAGGCTTTTGACATTTGATGCATGCTTACCAAGAAGAAATACAAAATTCTTAAGCAAAATATCTCTGATATCTCTACAGTAGTCCAGAGGATTAACAAAGAATCCAGACATATATGGACAAGCCTTATGTACTTCGTGTTTGAAGCATAGGGCAGAAAGTTAGGCTATGAATATAGGAGTTAAATCTAGAGTCCCTAGATTGTAGGGAAAAATCATCAAAACCCACTAACAAAATTCACAACAAACTAATAAAATTAAAAAAGAAATGCCTTGACCTTTGGTGGAACTTGGTGAATTAAAGATGCAGGCGAAGTTTTTGCAAAGTTCCTGTTTTTGGTAGAGATTAATATCTCTATACAGAAAACATACACTGTGCACAGTGGAAATATTTAGGATCTCCATGGAGCAAAACAAATCTGTCTCATTGTCATCCCACAAGTAAATACACAGAGGTTTATATTAATTAAAATTGCATGGCCATAGCTCAAGCTTCTAGCTAGCTAGCTCTATATCTTAAATTAGCCCATAACTATTATTTCAATTTGATCCATGTGTGTTTTTGTCTCTTATTTTACCATATTTTGTTGTGTAGTACTCCCTTGAATTAGAATCTTGCATGGTTTAAATTTAATGCTTCAGATTTCCTGCAGTGTATGTACTTCACATGTTCATGAACTTATCATGTATCTAATGCATACAAAGCATCCATATCCTAGGTAATTCTTTCCTGCTTTGAATTGTGCAACTCAATATATTAAAAAATCAAATATTAAAATCATATTTTGCCTGTTGTGGGTCAGGGTAATTGTACAAAACAAATGAATAATCAGCCACTTGAAATCATGGAAATGTTCAAAGATAATATCTATCCAAAATATTCAAATGTTTATATAAATAATCTCATTAGTCACATAAATATTACTGATGAGGAATTACCTTTAGTTCTATTCTTTTCAGCATTGTGTCTCTATGCCCATTATCACACCCTCTGGTTATAGTTACCTTGTGACTATTATTGTTCCTTGAATGTGTTTTGATATAGATTTCAGCTACTGTGCACTTCTTGACCTGGAAATAATGTTCCCTCCACTTCAGTATCCAGATGTGTTGTGAACACAAGTGTGGGTAACTTTATACTCCTGATATATATACAATGGAAACTGCAATATCCTCTACTTCTCAAAAGAAATTATCTCACAATCATTCCATTTTATATAAAATATGCTATGTTTCATAAAATACTTTTACTCAAAGACTTTGAGGTGTTTATGAGGTATGTATTAATAATGTAATGATATTTAGCCAATCCTTTCTATCCAATGCAGCTCAAGCTCATCATAAAAATGTCAATGGAAAAACAACTACAAATTCTACTTCATAAAATCATAGGCAAATATTAATTTTTTTCAATATTTTCTGGTCTATGATTGTGTCTCTTGATACATGGGAAGTTCCTCCCATAATGCTCTTGTCAATGTTTTTTTTGAGTATTTGGATGCCTATGGCAAAGAGTAACCCTTCTTAATGATTTTTCCATGCAGCACGGTGTCTCTTGCACTCAGAAAGTCTATAGGAAAACAGGGAAGAAAACCTACTGACAGAAGAATGCTGGGTTTTTCTTTTGCTGGTCATCAGATGTACATACAGGGAACAATGAAATCCAAATTTCTGATCAACTTTGGTGAATCAAGAAACTTGCTGGGAATCATGAAATATGGGTATAAAGAACCTCTCCATAAGTCTGTTCAAAATAATGAGGATGTATGGGTTCAAAAACATAAAGAGTGGTAACTTAAATTGTGTATCTTAAATGGTTCAATAAAATGAAGATGTTATTGTGTGATGGTATGTTAGAAAAAGCCTTGCTGGGCTAAATAAAGATGAAAGGCCCAGATAACCCTAAAGCTAGGCATGATTCAATCAAAATAAATGGGACAATTTACTCTCTATTAATGAGTACTGTCTATGCAAATCTAACTTTCCCAGGATCTGGAGGAGTTTTAAATATCTCTTTCTACAAATCATGTACATTTGTTTATCAATATTTCATCCCTGTCTAATCACTCCAAAAAAGAGTCTGTCTTAATCCTGTAGATATCATGTTGAATTCATGAATTTCAAATCAGCAACTTAACATCAAAGCTGAGATTAGGTTTCCAGTTAACAGTCTGAACTTGACCATCTGTGCAATTTTGTCATCTTTTCTCAGTCAATCCTTCATTCACATAGATTTCTGATTTCTCCCTGAACCACAGTGCATGCTTCTTTACTTTTTGGGCTTCTCCTTGAATATGTGGTATTGTGAGAAACCTCTCACTTGCCTTCATAAAACATGATATCTGAGAAGTATATCCAATATATCATGTTGTACAAAACACTCAAAAAAAGCATCCTGAAATTTCTATAGTAAGTTGAATTTAAAGCATGGAAAAGAGTATGTGCTATCCTGTAGCCCTAAACTAAAATTTAGTGTAATTATATTCATAATAATTTAAATGTAAAAGAACCATGCCAAACAAAAAAAATGTCAGTCATTATGTAAATGAGGACCTTTACTAAAAATGGTCCATCAAGATTGCTGGATCAATTGTACCATATTCCCTGATAATGCAATATGTCTATACAGGAGAAAATAGAAACATTATACGTGGTATGTTCACCAGGATGTTTTCTCCAAACCATTAAACTTTATACTGCTCTTAAAAACACACTATCTTGGCCCAGCAGTGGTGGTGCATGCCTTTAATCCCAGCACTCAGGAGGCAGAGGCAAGTGGATCTCTGTGAGTTCAAGGCTATCCTGGGCTACTGAGTGAATGCTACACAGATCTCTTTGTACTTAGTGATCCTAATTGAGACTCTGAGTGCATTTCTGCTTACCAGAGACACTCTGATTACCAATTACCTAAAAAAACCTATGGTTAGATGCAAATATACATTAACAACAACAACAAAACAAAAAATTAAATAGAAGGACCAAATATCTTTTTTACTTCTGATAGAGGTTATACTTGTAACTATATTCAGGATGCTGGTACACCACTTTGGATTCCAGACTATTCTCATGCATTTCTTCAGATTTCCTCTGTCGAAATGATAGCATCTCATTTTTTAAGTTGGATTACCTTTTTGTACTATAAAATATTTTTGGACACTTACCATTAATTTTGTTGTTGCTCTTGGTTTGTTTTTAATTTACGTTATTCTGTTTCCAGTCCTCTACAAAATTTAAGACTTGCTCTTTGCATACTCCTTCCTGACATTCACAAGCTCCAATTAAAAAATAAATAAATAAAAAAGAAGGCCTGGCAGTAGTGGCATACACCTTTAATCCTTACACTTGGGAGGAGGAGCCAGGAGGATCTCTGTGAGTTCGAGGCCAGGCTGGTCTTCAGAGCAAGATCCAGGACAGGCAACAAAGCTACACAGAGAAAGCCTGTCTCAAAAAAACAAAGGAAAAGAGGAGGGGATGATTGGAACCATGTGACTTCTTTGGGGGACAAGGCCAGAGACTAGCATGAATAAATTCTTGTTGTGGCAAGGCCCTTGAGAGTGAGACCCATTTTCCTAGCCAGTAGATGGTTCACTGCATAGTTCTGGGCATGATGACACCAGGAACATATGTGCTACCTGCGCACACCGCTTTCTTTATACACACCATATTGCTGGCTGCATCTAGATTCACTGTCTCAGAGCTATGGATAAAATATCCATTGCAAACAAAAACATTCCCCTGATTGAGCTCCTCTGGGTGGGCATTGTTGAAAATATACAGTGTACCTGATTCAGTCACTAACAATGTGATGTTTCAATTGTGACCATGTATTCATGATTCTCCAAACAGGATGCTGCCTTGCCAACACACTTTGTGACTAGTCTGAAAGAGTCACAGTAATTCATGGCATTGCAAATTTTCATAACTGTTCTGGAGAGAGTGATTCTAACCCCAAGTGTCTAGGAGAAATGCTAACTCTGCATTTATAATTTCATATTCCCCATGAAACAGAGCACACTCAAATGGGATTCTGTATAATCCTTAGGGACAGGCCATTGTAGAATGCTTTCATCAAATGTTAAAACCACAACTTCATGAGCCTTAACAAAAAGAGTATAAATATTTCTCCCCCTTCACATTTTAAATCATGCTCTCTTTGTATTTAATTACCTTAATTTAGACTCAGAGGACATTTCTACTTCCCAGAGACACTCTAATTACTAATCTAATTACCTACAACCCTGTGGTTAGATGGAAATGTATATTAACCAAAAGAAAAAGACCAGATGTCCTTTTAACTACCAGTAGAGGTTATGCTTGTATCTTTCTGCAGTATGCTGATACATCACCCTGGTTTCCAGACTGTTTTATTAGGCAATATGTCAGGCTCTCAAATTCCACCTCTGCCCCTATTGAACCATAGGCATTTATGCTATGGAAACTATTGTTGATCTCCTTTCTCATCCTAAATGCTTCATTACTGCCCTGATTTTCTATCATTGGAACTATAACTGTCTTTACTATGGCCTTTGTACAACAAGTACATATCGCTGATCATATTAATACACTGTCTTGAAATGATTCTCTTGCTCTTTTTACTTAAGAATCTATTGATGAGGGCGTTGTGAATAGGGTTAATGCACTGGAGAAAGCTGTCTTATACATAGGTACACAGATTCAACATACTGAAATGAGACCTACTTCAACTTGTCATACAAAATATACATGGTTTTGTGCTACACCATTGTCTTACATGGGAACAAATTCAGGCTTATATTAGATGAATATGGAATATTTCTAATCTAGATATAAATATTCATTTCTCCACAAGCAAATTGCAATTATTTCTCATGCACATTTTCAGATGTGCTCTGCCAAAAAGATTGCATCTCATTTTTAAAATTCAATTACCTCTTTTGTACTCTAAATTATTTCTGGACATTTATCATTAATTTGGCTGTTGTTCTTGGTTTAATTTTAATTTTAATTCTTCTGTTTCCAATCCTCTACAAAGAAATTAAGATTTGCCCTTTGCATAGTCCTTCCTGATGTTTGTAAGCTCCAATTACAAAACAAAAAAGGAGATGCCAGGACCATGAGACTTCTTTAGAGGACAAGGCCTGAGAATAGTATAAAAAATTCTCCTTATTGCCAGGCCTATGAGAATACAACTCATTTTGCAAAGTCAGTGGATACTTCCTTGCATAATTCTTGGCATTACCCCAGGAGTCTATGTGCTGCCTGCTCACTCTGCCTTCTCTATCCAAAGCAGTTGCTGGCTGCCTCTAGTTTCACTTTCTCAGAGCTACAAATAAAATAGCTATTACAAGAGAAAAACATCACCCCCTGACGACTGTCCTCTGTGTGAGCCAGAGGGGATGTTGTTAACTATATACACTGTGCCTGATTCAGCTCCTAAAGTCTTTGATATTTCAAGTGTGACCAAGAATTCAGAATTCTCTAGGACAAAATGTTGCCTTTTCAATGCTCCTTGTGATTAGGCTAACAGAGTCAGAGCAGTTTGTGACATTACAAACTTGAATAATTGTTCTGGAGATAATGATTCTAACATCAAGAATCTAGGAAGAATGGTAATGAATAGATGATATCAAGAGTTAATGGGAAGAGTCTAGGAACAGGGAATTAAGCAGAATCATAGAAATCCACAATGCCCGCATTTCTAATAGCTTTGCCAATATGGTAGAAATTTGAGATGAGGCAGACATGATAAAAAGGATAAGCAGTGCCAACTATTAAGAGAAAGCTTTTAAGTTATGAAGCTTATATGATGATAAGAAAAAACCTGGTATATCCCCCAATGAACATAGAGAAGTACAGAATGAAGAATGAATTGATTCAGCCTTGGCTGATGAGTTAATTGTGAGAAATTTGACTAGAGGGAAAACCCTCTTTCTTTTTGCATGATGCTCTAACTGTAAATGTTGCCAATTGGGCACACTGTTTGACCTGTAGGTGTGCCTAGTTTGAAAACTTTCTTCATCATTTGTAATACTGCTTATGCTTCTAACATTAAAGCTATGAATCAAATCAATGAGCAAGATGGGGGACAGACAAGGAGTGAGGTAAAGGAACAAACTGGTAGTTATTTTAACCATTATTAGAAATGAAAGGAAATAAATCTGATTGTAAAACTGTTCATGCAAACTATTGAAAATGTATAAATAAAAACAGCCCAGGCTATCCAGGGCCACTTGTTTGAATCAGGTGGTCATAGTTTCTTCAATGCACTGATTTCACACATCCATGCCAGGTTATTGGACTCTTCTGGAACAAGGCTCCAGACATACACATCCTCAGGGTATCCTTATGCCTCATTATACCTACCTCATTTCCATGTGTTTTATTTCCAGCCCGTTCTTTAAATAGCTATGTTCTTACTTAAGGGAGACTACTTTTCCTGTTCTGAGCATTTCTTACTCCATCTCTCCCTTGGCACTTTGAACAATAACACCCCTTTCCCAGAAAGCTAGGAGGAGGTTTTAAAGATAGTTCCAACTCAGGTGTCTCAGGGATCTATTTCCAGAACTGAATGGTGTTTTCAGTCATAGGGACTGACATTTTGTCTCTTACAAGAATCTTTTGTACAAGTCTATCCAACAACTCTACAAAGTGCTTCTCAATGCAGATTTTGGGGTTTTTGTAATTTGGCCTTTGCCTTTTCAGGGGACCATTGTCAGTGGATAGGAAATATTTATTTAAAGTGTGTGTGTGTGTGTGTTTACTAATTTGCATGTATTATAGTTGTTTTTAAACTAGATATTTAATAGTATGATTCTATATAGGCTTTTCAGACATTCTTATGGTCATTTTATTCTCCTTCCTAGCACATACAAAGACACACACATGCAGAAAGAAACACACACATGGAGACACAACACATACACAATCAGAAAGAGAAAATGTCACACACTATCACAAGCACACACCCACACACAGAGATGCACAGACAGAGACACAAATATACAAACACAAGAAAAAAAGATATTAAGAGAAAGAGAGAGAGAATATTTGATATGAGTGATGCTTGGGTGTACGGATGGTGAAAAAGGCCAGTATATATATCCCTTACCTGTTGCTAGCTATTAATGACCAATACCTCAATCTTGTTACCTAGAAAAACAAGTCTCAACAACAAAACACTTTAATAAACTAAATTATATGGATTAATGTTTCAGAAAAAATAATGCATTAGTTTTTACTAAAAATTAAATGTTAACTTTGATTCTTTTCATATTTTCTGTAATGAGTTTTAATGACATTTAACAAAGAATATATGCTTTTTCAAATAGTTATCAATTCTTTGGTTTTCCATTACCCATGATTTAGACTCTTTTATGACCACTAGTTAAATTTCTCCAGTGAATCACTGCAGAACTCAGACCTACTTAGATTTTTCTATACATGTTTCTGCTATAGATTTTCTTCCATAGCACATTTTGCACAACTCATCTCAGCCTCCATGCCTCTGCTTCAAATGTACTGTGCTTTTTAACACTTTCTACCACTGGACCAAGCATTCTTATCCTATTTGTAGGTCTCAGTTGTTCAACATGTTATTTCAAATCTGTCTTCTCTCTGTTACAGTTAGTTCTCCACAGAAAGAGGCTTTATTTCCTTCCATGTACAAAATATTATTAAAGGAAAACTAAAAGGAGCTTCTACGGTAAATCTGAATCACAGAAATTGTTCTACGGTAAATCTGAATCACAGAAATTGCTTCACAGTTTAAGAAAAAAAGTCACTGACAAAGCCAAATCAAAGTCAGAATCCAGTTTGAGAGGTTTATATTTTAATTGTAAAATTTAATACAATATTTCCTATCTTGCAGTTCTTGGATATTTATGGTTCTTCAATTATAAAAAAAGATGAGAGACAGATGACAAGGGTAAAGGCCCACACTAGTAAAGTTCTCATACACTTATAAACTTGCATAGCATTCAGTTGAAAGAGAAATCAGAAAGAGATTCTAATTCTCAATGAAGTGGATGTCTTCTATATAAAGTTGTTAAGTGATTGAGAATTAAATGTCCTGATAAAGTGTCAGGATTGCCCAATACATTTGTTCCTGTGAAAGAATTTTTTTCTAATTTAACAAATGGAAGAAAGTTAAAGGATTGAGTAGATAAAAAGTAGTATGAGTGGAAAAGAGAGTTATGAGTACAGTAAGCCAAACTTGTTACAATTTGATATTTGACATATAAATTAAGAATAATAACAATAGCTTTCTATAGTTACCTGGGCATTGTTTCATCTGGTTGATTATCACTTGACTTTGTGTATATAAAATAAGACAAAAGTTTGCTGTGGGATGGTCTGTATGTCAAATGCTCTGATTGGTCAATAAATAAAACACTGATTGGCCAGTGGCCGGGCAGGAAGTATAGGCGGGACTAATAGAGAGGAGAATTGAGAGAACAAGAAGGTGGGAGGAGTCACTGCCAGCAGCTGCAAGGACAAGCAGCATGTGAAGATGCCAGTAAGCCAAGAACCATGTGGCAAGGTATAGATTTATGGAAATGGATTAATTTAAGTGATAAGAATAGTTAGCAAGAAGCCTGCTGCAGCCATACAGTTTGTAAGCAATATAAGTCTCTGTGTTTACTTGGTTGGGTCTGAGCTGCTGTGGGACTGGCGGGTGACAAAGATTTGTCCTGACTGTGGGCAAGGCAGGAAAACTCTAGCTACAAAAGCTGGTGTACATAATAACAGCTAAAGTAGCTCATTGTGGGGCTATTAAGACAATATCATATTCAGGAAATAATTTGATTAAAATGTGATTTTCTTCAGAATGAAAGCATAATACAAAAGAAAGCATGATTAATTGGTGAAAGTTAATATCAGATACACATATATGTTGAAAATTAACATATTAAAGAGAGTTATAAAATGCTTCAAACATAAGGAGTTCCTATATGAAATTGATTCTTTTTGTTAACATTCCTTGACATAAGAAATTAAACTTCTGCTATACTTGTATAACAAAGCTTAGAATAATCATAACCAAAAAGTTTTATCCAGAAAATGATAAGAAAAGATGCATAGACTCACAGCCAAAAATTAAATGGACCTAGGAGAATCCTGTAAAAGATGGGGAGGAATGATGGGAGAGCCAGAGGAGTCAAGGACACCACAAGCACATCACCAAAGATTTCTAACTATACCTCTTAGGAATTCACAGAGACTGAAGCAACAATCAGTGAGCCGTATGGGTCAGTCCTAGGATCTCTGCATGTATGTTATGATTGTGTATCATAGTGTTCTTGTGAGACTCCTAAGAATGAGACTGGGGGCTGTCCTTGACCCTTTGCCTACTCTTGGGACCCTTTTCCTCCTACTGTATTGCCTTGTGGATCCTTCATATGAGGGTATGTACCTAGTAGTGTTAATGTAACTTTTTATGCCATTTTGTTTAATATTTCTTGGAGGCCTGCTTTTTTCTGAAGAGAAAAGGAGTAGGGATGGATATGGGAGAAAGGGGAAGTTGGGGTGTTTGAGGTGTTTGAAGGTGAGGTAGGAGAAGAAACAATGGTCAGGATATAATATATAAGATAAATATAAATAAAAGAAGAAATCAATCTATTGAAGTACACATCACAGATTAAAAAAGAATATGTGAACAATCTAAGACAGCAAGAACGAAAAATAGATGGCATAAACATTTTATATTAGTGAAAGTAAAGTAATGGTAGCATAATCGGATATTATAAAAATCCAAAGTGAAATCATAAACATTTAAAAAATGGTGGCTGCAAAACCAAGATATTCAAATAAAATTACTCATGAAATGCTACTGTGTATAATCAAATCCCAAATTATAACAGGATGTCTATTTGTTGAAATGGTGCTGAACTTGCTTCAAGACTTGTATTTAATTAAAAGAAATGACCTAAGTGTTAAGAAGGACATTTCTCTCAGAAAGTGCTTTGTTCCTGATGCAATAAAGGGACTTCTTCCCTGGTCTTAACAGAAAAATGTAGCTCTTAGGAACAAAAATCAGATGAGGTTTCCTGTGCTGGAAGTCAAGATGCAGAAGAATTCCATGGCCAGCAAGACTTTCACTGATGCCATGATGGACCAGGGTGAAGGTTATCCACACACTGAAGAACACCAGCAAGCTGACACTCGGGATTTGGCTTTATTAAATGTGTCAAATAGAAATGTGTCAGAAAATATTATGAACTTCTTAGGATTATTTCCTACCGTGTGTGTGTGTGTGTGTGTGTGTGTGTGTGTGTGTGTGTGTGTGTGTGTGTGTGATTGTTTGTCATGTATGTAAGTGTGTGTGATTGCTTGTCATATAGATATATATATGTGTGCAGTGTTTCCCACATTCAAGCACAGGTAGAAGCCAAAAGACATCCTGTTCAACCACTGTCCACCTTATTTCATTGAGATCACAACTTCCACTGAGGCTTGCACCTGAAGCCTCACCTATCATGAAGCCAGTATTTACTCCACTGGGATTGTGGGCTGCCACAAGGCCACAGTGAAATCCTTAAATATGCTTGAGATTTGAAATCAGATCTTTGCATTTGTATAGAAAATGCTCTTTTACACATAGCCATCTACAGCAGCTTGAAGTTTTATTTGCATTATCATGTTGGATAAAGATTGCAAGCATCAGTGCCTAGTTCATTCTCATGGAGAATCCACAGCTGCTGTATTAAAGTTCATGAATTCCCATTAATTTGGTTTGGTTGGACTAGGCCCTCTGCATAAGTAAGACAGTTATATAGCTTGATGTGCTTAAGGGGCCCCCTGGCAATAGGATTAAGATCCATCCCTGGTGCATGAGCTGGATTTTTGCAGCCCACTATCTATGGTGGGACACCTTGCACAGCCTTGATGCAAGGAGAGGGGCTTAGACCTGCCTCTACTGAATGTGGCAGGCTCTGTGGACTCCCTATAGGAAATCTCGCCTTGTAAAAGGAGGGTATGGGGTGTGGGCTGGGTGGGAAGGTAGGAGAGGCAGGAGAAGGGAAGAGATGGGGATCTGTGATTGGTATGCAAAATAAATTTGAAAAACCCTTTCCTTGATTGTGGTTTTGGGTCCTGTCCTTCAGGTGTATACCGACTTCTGCTCAATAGTTTGGGGTGGTTTAAATATATTTTTAGTTTTGTTGTTCAATTTTAACTCTTCTTCACATGTTCCACATTAACACTCTACAGAAGAGAGGAACACGGTTACTCCCTTTGTGCAGAATGTCTCTGTGTTCACTCCTTGGCTATTTGTCTTGTTGTGGAAAAGCTGAGTAGCCTCATGTAATGATACTGTCAATTTGGGGACTTGTTTCTTATGCTCTTAAGGTTCTATTAAAAATTCACATAGGTACCTATATCCAAAAGTGTTTTCCATAAGCTTCCCTTCTTGTAGTCAGGAATTTTGTTTTGTAATACCAGTCACAAAATGATGTGAATAGATTATTCAGGCGGTAGTAATATATAACATATACTTTGATTCATCTATGCATGTATAGCCAGGTTTTATAGAATAGGTTATTGTTATTTCCAGTACTGGTTCTTTGCAATTTTGTCAAATATTTGAGCATCTTCAGTTACTTTCAGTTAGCTAAGTAAAAGAAATATTTTATATAGAATAGTGGCATTTGATTGCTTTAGAAAGTTATGTGGTGGTTAGTTGCAACTATCTACTTGCGATAATTTATAATCAACTGAAGTTATAACTTGAAATGGGTTCCTATAATAACACATTTATATACTTACATAAAACAAACACAGAAATAAGCAGACATGCTTTTACACACACACACAATTAAAGATAAAAGGTAATTTTCAAGGTAGCAGCAGTGGAGGGAGTCAGGGTTGGAGGGAAAGAGTAGGAGGGAAATGATGTAAAATTTTAAATAAATATAAATTTAAAAAGTAATAATAAATATAACAAACATATTACTAATAATTATGGAAAATTTGCATTATTCAGAACAATTTGTGATTGAAAACTTATAAAAAAAATAAGACAATAGTGTTGACAGAATACAGGAAAAACACCAAGCCAAATGAAAATAGAAACAACAAGAAAAGAATGTATGTAAAAGAAAACCAGAGTTTCATGACAACATACAGAAAAAAATATACATAAAATTACACAGTTAAAAAAGGAAGAAAATTGCACACATGAAATATTTCAATGTAGGATCAAAGTAACACGTACCTAAAATTGTAGTAATAATGCATAGAAGAAAGAGAGAAAATAAACAAGTACAGAAGAATTTGGTCAATAACCTCTAGTACTAGAATCTGCTAGCAGAGTCTAGGGTTTTTTGAAGGTATAGGTCATGTCTTATCATGTCCTATGATCACATCAAACTGTGTGCTAGCTACGTGGTGTGTGCTAGAAATAGGCTGGCCTCATCAAGATATTTCATAAACAGCAAGATGGCATTCAACAATAAACAATAGTTGTTAACATAGAAGGAGCTCCTGCTGACTTCAATAATATTATGAGTTTATGAGGCAGGCATCACACTACTGGCTATAGAAACTACAAACTATTTTTCAATTGATAGAAAGTGGAAATTTTAGATAAAAAGTGTCTTAGAAGCTTGATACTGGGGGAAATCAGAGGGAAATTAGCCTCAGCATGAGCACCCTGCTTCTCTCACAGCCCACTGAGCAATGAGCATATCTATCTGTATGGGGAATCTTGTAGCTCGGAGCTAAGTCTCTTGGAGCAGTAAACCAAGAATAGAAAATAAACAACGTAGAGAATAAGAAAATTGTTGTCTCTGGGCTCAGTATACCTGTACTATTACAACTACTACAACAAATAGGCTCACTTTTCATCACAAAAGGACAGACACAAAATCTGAACAGGCCAGTGTTTATGACTGTCTGTCTATTTTGGCCACCTTACAGACACAAACTCATTCAGTGTGACCCCAGGCTTCTCGGTTTTTTACTGGTTTATCTATTGTTCCTGTGTGCCACAGATTTTAAAAGTCTACAAATTGTGAAGAAACAGAGTCCCTGTGTTCACAAATCTAGTCTGCCATAAAGAAAGAAACACTGTCACAGATGAATGCTCGACTAGGCTAACATATACCAGCATCACATGTTTCTCCTTTGAAAAGCAATGCCAGTCTTTCAGAAACAAGACTCTTTGCCCACATGCCTTAGCCAGTGTGAGTCCTCCATTCTACTATTGTGTGCTTTCCATGTTGGAAGTGTAGATGGTTTCCTTATTCCCACTGCATTGCCTTTCTGATTTCTTGTTTATGTGGGTCCTGACACCTCTTTCTGAATTCCAGTGTCCTTTATTTCCTGCGCTTCAAGGAATGAACTCTCCTTTGTTTTTCTGACCCTTTCTACTCATCTTGTAGATGGAAAACTCTAAATTTCCATCAAATTCATTCTGAGACTTCACAGGATTTTTATTTTCATTTCTTAAGACTATAAATGTGAATCCGACAGTATCACCCATTATCTTTAGGCTGCTCATTTACAAATTTCTTTTTACACTATGATCTCAATCTCAATCAAGTATTTAATTGCCACAGTTATTCTGTTCCAAACTGTGAAAATAGTGATCTCAAAGTTAGCTAACTCAAATAGATGTTTCTATTTGGAGCAGGTGGTGACTAACAGGAAAAAAAAATGGCCAAAGTACATGGAATAAGAGTGGATGTCGCCGGGCGTTGGTGGCGCACGCCTTTAATCCCAGCACTCGGGAGGCGGAGGCAGGCGGATCTCTGTGAGTTCGAGGCCAGCCTGGGCTACCAAGTGAGCTCCAGGAAAGGCGCAAAGCTACACAGAGAAACCCTGTCTCGAAAAACCAAAAAAAAAAAAAAAAAAAAAAAGAGTGGATGTCAGCCCAGACTAATATACCCAGCAAAACTTTCAATCATCATGGACAGAAGGAACAAGACATTCCAAGACAAAGCCAGATTTAAACAATACCTATCCACAAACCCAGCCCTACAAAAAGCACTAGAAGGAAAATTCCAACCGAAGGAAGTCAGATACACACTCGAAAACACAGGCAATAGATAAAGCCACAACAGTAAACCCCAAGGAAGAGAAGTACACACACACTACAACCAAAAATAACAGGGATGAAGAATCACTGGTCATTAATATCCCTTAATATCAATGGACTTAATTCACCTATAAAAAGACATAGGCTTAGAGAATGGATATGAAAGCAGGACCCATCTTTCTGCTGCATACAAGAAACACATCTCAAATTCAAAGACAGACACTACCTAAGAATAAAAGGCTGGGAAAAGACTTTCCAATCAAATGGTCTTAAGAAACAAGCAGGTGTAGCCATCCTGATATCCAAGAAAATAGACTTCAAACTAAAATCAATCAAAAGTGATCAAGAAGGGCATTGCATACTCATCACAGGAAAGATCCACCAAGATGAAGTTTCAATTCTGAACATTTATGCCCCAAACACAAAGGCACCAACATATGTAAAAGAAACACTACTAAAGCTTAAACCACATATAAAACACCACACATTAATATTGGGAGATCTCAACACCCCACTTTCACCACTGGACAGATCTCCCAAATTGAAACTTAACAAAGAAATAAAAACCTTAACTGATGTCATGACCCAAATGGACCTAATAGATATCTACAGAACATTCCATCCTAACAAGAAAGAATATACCTTCTTCTTAGCACCCCATGGAACTTTCTCTAAAATCGACCACATACTTGGCCACAAAGCAAATCTCAACAGATACAAAACAATTGGAATAACCTCCTGTGTTCTATCAGACCACCATGGTTTAAAGTTAGATTTCAACAAAAACTACAGAAAACCTACAATCTCATGGAAACTGAATAATGCTCAACTGAATCAATAATGGGTTAAGGAAGAAATAAAAAAAAGAAATTAAAGACTTCCTAGAGATCAACGAAAATGAAGACAGCACATACCCAAACTTATGGGACACTATGAAAGCAGTGCTAAGAGGGAAATTCATAACACTAAATGCCCACATAAAGAAGTTGGAGAAATCGCACACTAGTGATTTAACAGCATACCTGAAAGCTCTAGAACAAGAAGAAGCAAAATCTTCCAGGAAGAATAGACGCCAGGAAATTATCAAAGTGAGCGGTGAAATTAATAAATTAGAAACTAAGAGAATAACACAAAAAATTAATGAAACAAAGAGTTGGTTCTTTGAGAAAATCAACAAGATAGACAAGTCCTTATCCAAACTAACCAAAAGACAGAGAGAGAGAATCCAAATCAAGAAAATCAAAAATGAAAAGGGGGACATAACAACAGACATTGAGGAAATCCAGAGAATTATAAGGTCATATTTCAAAAACCTCTACTCCACAAAACTGGAAAACCTAAAAGAAATGGACATTTTTCTGGATAGGTACCACATACCTAAGTTAGATCAAGACCAGATAAACTATTAAAATAGTCCAATAACCCCTAAGGAAATACAAACAATCATTAAAACTCTCCCAACCAAAAAAAAAAAAGCCCAGGACCAGATGGTTTACAATAAAACAACCTCTGGAGGCATCACAATCGCTGACTTCAAGCTCTACTATAGAGCTACAGTAATAAAAACAGCTTGGTATTGGCATAGAAACCAACATGTGGACCAATGGAATCGAATTGAAGACCCTGAAATTAACCCACAAACCTATGAACATATAATTTTTGACAAAGAACACAAAAGGGCACAATGGAAAAAAAGAAAGCATCTTCAATATATGGTGCTGGCATAACTGGATATCAACACGTGTAGAAGGCTGCAAATAGATCCATATCTGTCACCGTGCACAAAACTGAAGTCCAAGTGGATCGAGGACCTCAACATAAATCCAGCTACTCTGAACCTGCTAGAAAAGAAAGTAGGAAGGAGTCTTGAACGCACTGGCATAGGAGATCACTTCCTAAATATAACACCAGTAGCACAGACACTGAGAGAAACAATCAATCAATGGGACCTCTTGAAACTGAGAAGCTTTTGTAGAGCAAAGGATACAGTCAACAAGGCAAAGAGACAGCCTACAGAATGGGAAAGATCTTCACCAACCCCTCATCTGACAGAGGACTGATATCCAGAATATATAAGGAACTCAAGAAATTAGACATCAAAACGACCAACAGTCCAATTGAGAAATGGGCTTTAGAACTAAACAGAGAATTCTCAACAGAGGAAACTCAAATGGCTGAAAGACATTTAAGGAATTGCTCAACATCCCTAATCATCAGGGAAATGCAAATCAAAACAACTCTGAGATACCACCTAACGCCTGTCAGAATGGCTAAGATCAAAAACACTGAAGACACTTTATGCTGAAGAGGATGTGGAGCTAGGAAAACTCTCCTCCACTGCTGGTGGGCATGCATGTACAACCACTTTGGAAATCAATATGGTGCTTTCTTAGAAAATTAGGAATCAATATTCCCCAAGATCCAGCTATACCACTCTTGGGCATATACCCAAGAAATGCTCAATCATACCACAAGAGCACTTGCTCAGCTATGTTCATATCAGCATTGTTTGTAATAGCCAAAACCTGGAAACAACCTAGATGCCCTTCAACTGAAGAATGGATAAATAAATTGTGGCACATATACACAATGGAATACTACTCAGCAGAGAAAAACAATCACATCATGAGGTTTGCAGGCAAATGGATGGATCTAGAAAAAATCATCCTGAGTGAGGTAACCCAGACTCAGAAAGACAAATATGGTATGTACTCACTCATAGGAGGATGCTAGATATGGAACAAGGATGACTGGACTACTCACATCACCAGTGAGGCTACCTGGAAAATGGGACCCCAAGAAAGACACGGAGAAATGGATGAGACCTACATGAACAGCCTGGACATGAGTGGGAGCAATGAAGAGCGAGGGTCGAGGGAAAGAGAGCAGGAGATCCTAGCTGGATCAAGAAAAGAGAGGGAGAACAAGGAATAGGAGACCATGGTAAATGAAGACTACATGAGAAAAGGAAGAAACAAAGATTAAAGAGGCCCACAGAAATCCACAAAGATCCCCCCACAGAAGACTGCTGGCAATGGTCGAGAGACAGCCGGGACTGATCTACTCTGGTGATGGGATGGCCAAACACCCTAATAGTTGTGCCAGAAACCCCATCCAAGGACTGAGGAATCTGGATGCAGACATCCACGGCTAGGCCCCTGGTGGAGCGCTGGGAGTCTAATTAGTGAGAAAGAGGGGGGTTTATATGAGCAAGAATTGTTGAAACCAAGGTTGGATAAAGCACAGGGACAAATAACCAAACGAATGGAAACACATGAACTATGAACCAAAGGCTGAAGGGTCCCCAACTGGATCAGGCCCTCTGAATAGGTGAGACAGTCAATTGGCTTGATCTGTTTGGGAGGCATCTAGGCAGTGGGACCAGTTCCTGGGCTCGTTGCATGAGTTAGCTGTTTGAAACCTGGGACTTATGCAGGGATGCTTGGCTCAATCTGGGAGGAGAGAACTGGACCTGCCTGGACTGAGTCAATCAGGTCGATCCCAGTCCTCGGGGGAGACCTTGATCTGGAGGAGATGGAATTGGGGGGTGAGCTGGGGCAAGGGGAGGAGGGTAGGAAGGGAGAGAACAAGGGAATCTGTGGCTATTATGTAGAACTGAATAGTATTGTGAAATAAATTTTTTTAAAAAAAAGAGTGGACAAAGGGCCAGGCGGTGGTGGCGCACGCCTTTAATCCCAGCACTCAGGAGGCAGAGCCAGGCGGATCTCTGTGAGTTCAAGGCCAGCCTGGACTACCAAGTGAGCTCCAGGAAAGGCGCAAAGCTACGCAGAGAAACCCTGTCTCAGAAAAAAAAAAGAGTGGACAATTGTCAGCCATTTGGGACATTTACATTGTATCCCCTGTGTAGATGTAACCAACCGTCTTATTAAAATAAGAAACACAGAACTAATGTAAAAGAGAAAGCTGAGAGGTCAGAGCTCAGAGCTAAAATCTTACCTCCTGCAGTGCTCCTAGCTTCCCCTAAAAAGAACTACTTCCTGTATGTCTGTCTTTAAATAGGCTTTCTGTTCTGCCTTCTCATTGGTTGTAAACCCAAACATATGACTGCCTCGTCACTGCCTGTAAGTGCCGCCCTCCAGGTCTTAAAGGCATATGTCTCCAATGCTGGCTATATCCCTGAACACACAGAGATCTACCTAGCTCTTCTACCAAGTGCTGGGATTAAAGGCGTATGCCGCCACCACCACCACCACCACCACCACCACCACCACCACACTCTTGCTATGGCTCTAATAGCTCTGACCCCCAGGCAACTTTATTTATTAACATACAATGAAAATCACATTTCAGTACAAATAAAATACCACCATATTTCCCCTTTTCTATTTTAATAAAAAGAAAAAAGGCAAAAAGTTATAACTAACAAAAGAAAAACTATATACAAAAGTACAATAACTAAGTACAATATATACAAGTAACAAATAGCTAAACGATGTCTAGTCCATTTGTATTTGACAAATCAGAGAAAATAATTCCCTTATCTATCCTATTTTGATAAGTCCAAAATGTATCTAATTAACTTTCTATCCTAATTAATCTTCAACTATAACTGACTAATCTTCAACTCCCTCAGAGACCCAAGAAGGAAATAAGATTAGCTAACAAAAATAGAAAAGGGAAGTGCATACAAGCAGCTTCCAAAAAAATTGTGAGTTGACAGAAACAGCCAGCTGCCTGGAC
This sequence comes from Peromyscus maniculatus bairdii, assembly GCF_049852395.1. NCBI lineage: Eukaryota > Metazoa > Chordata > Mammalia > Rodentia > Cricetidae > Peromyscus > Peromyscus maniculatus. Next base: position 39,131,657 of record NC_134874.1, on the reverse strand, counting down.
AGTCATCTGAGGTTTCTCTGCAGTGTTGGGGCATCATCTTCAGCCTATAGGCTTAGCGTATCTGACAGACTCATTTGTGAAGTAGGATGTACACAAGGTCAACAGTTCAACCTCACATTGGGTGAGAGCAGTCCATGTACCAGAAACACCTGAATTCTACTAGTGTCCTGTCATGATTCAGGATTTTAACTTCTGGAAATTGTTGTCAGTTTTTAAATTCAGCTGTCCATTCTTCTTGGCTGTGTATATATGGTTTCATCTCAGCATCCCCTTCTTCTCCACATCCCTCTATTAAATGCCAGTCTACTATTGAGAGGTGTGAACTTTCAACTGCTGTTCCATTGCACAACAGAAGCTATCGGCCCACTGCCTGTTCAGCTACCTTCGAAGAAAAGGGCACAGTACCTTTTCCAGATTGCGAAGGCCACTTCAGGGATGGGGCCATATTGTCCTGGCCTCAGAGGATGCCTTTTGATAAAGCCATAACCACACTTGTTTTGGCAAGAATCGGTAGTCCTTTGTTTCATGTTCTGTCTGTCCATTTTGTCCTGTTGATTCGAGGATACTTTGTTGTCCAGTGGCTAACTTTTGCCACAATGAAAGTTGACTCCATATGCAGTTTTTTCAATGCCCATATTTTCTCTGAAGTAGACTGGTACTGCCAGGAGCCGACATGTCTCAAAAAAGAAAAATTTCTAAGTTATTAAAACATTTTAAATGCCATATTCTGTAGATCTCTGAAGGATTTGAAGATGACCTGTCTAAAATATCTCTGCTTAGTTTTTAAGTCATATCTAATATGACTACAAGTTCTATTGTAATGTCTAACTACTAACTTTCATTTCTTTATATCCTAATAGTTGGTAATAATAACATTCAAGGATCAGAAAATTGCATTACATTGTTAAATGAATGGTATAAATACAATTAGAAATATACATATAGCATTTTCTAACAATATCAGTTTCAAATTTGTATACAATATAAAACAATCCAATCCAATGTAAAGTATTTAAAACTAGTAATTGTCTTTTTCTTTTCTTTCTTTTTTTTAAACAAGAACCTTAAATCTAATCTCCTTTGCTTAGCCTTTTTCCTAACCCTTGACAATAACTTGTAACCAACCCCCCTAAACAACAACTTCTAACCGACCTCCCTAAACAATGAAAATTATCCCAGACCCAAAACCCATTAAAAAGACCAAAAAACCACCCACCCCACACCACCTCTTTGGGAATGTGGGTGTCGTATTCTTAAAATTGCTTCCTGCTGGGTATGGGCGAAGTTAAATTTATCCTGAAAGAAAAATTTTAGGTTAATTGTCAAATTCTAGGAAAGGTAACTATATCCTTCATTATCCAGTCTGTACATAATGCCAAAGTTCAGGGTTTATCTCAAATCCTTATTCAAGTAGTCTTTGAGACTGGATCATCTCAGCTGGTCATCTCAAAATTGCTCTGAGCACCTTGTAGTTCAAAGCTGATCTGTAGATGATGTTTGTCAGCTTAGTGATATTATTATTGTCCAAGTGGAATTGTTGTTGTGAAGTCCATCTGGAGACTTCAGTTGATGTTAGGCCTGGCCGTGATTTCCTGCAGAAAACTGATAAGAGACTCGAACACAAAGACATATATATGCAGCTAATTGAAGCCTTTTTTCTAGAATTAGTTAGTACTCTATATGACCATTCATATCTTAACAAAGTTTAAAATGTACATATATATATATATTAATCTTGTAAATTTTGATATAAAATTTATACTTCAAGAAAAGTTAAAAGAATCAGAATAGAATCAAAGAGTTGAGATAAGTAATAGAATAGTCCCGTAATTAATTTGGCTTTTGTTCTGACCCAGAGCAGAAGATGGTACTTTTATTCTGGCATGATACAGGAGGTTTGTGTTTTCCTTTTAACAACATGCTTGAGTTTAAAGAAGGAGAGAGCCATTCTCCAACTCCAAAGTCAGCTTTAAATTTTAACTGAACTGGGACTATTAGAAGATCAATAGTGTTAAATCCTTAGAGAAAAGCAGAAACAAACATTTAGGAAGACATAAATTTTTTTTAGATAATATATACCCATACACCGTTTCACTCTGTTTCCTGGGATAGATGATTTGTCCCTTTTCTTCAGTTGTCTCATTTGTCTTGTGTTCTTCAGATTCCTTAACCTTCATTCTCCTAAAAGACAAAAACAAAAACCTTTCCCCAAGACTAATTTTTGGGGATGTTCGTTTTTGGTAAGTTATTATCTGATTAAATGAAAAGGCATGTGTGACTGGTACAAGTTAGTTTAAATTGGATGTTCATGCTGGTTGATGAATTATCACCTCCTCTAATTAAGAGGTTTCTCTTGTTCAAATCGAACCTTTATCAATTTTGATGGTACCCACAACTTATCTTCTCTTGTAGAAACAAAAGCAAAACCTCGTCCCCAACATAATACATACCCTGGTTTCCATTCTGAGGTCAGCACATCCTTAAAGTATATAGGCTGATTTAATTCTGTAGTTTTTTCTATTATTCAATGTCTCTCTGCAGCTGTTGTTCCTTTCTCATTGGCATTGAGAAAATTCAAAGTTAATAGAGCATTATGCAGTCTATTTCTGGGGAGTTTTGTTACCCATTTCTGTTTATTTAGCATATCCTTTAGAGTTCTGTTTGATCTTTCTATAACTGCTTGACCTGTAGGATTATGTGGTATACCTGTAATATGGGTTATATTGTAATAAGCAAAAAAACTGTTTCATTTTAACAGAGACATATGATGGAGCATTGTCAGTTTTGATTTGTGCAGGTATACCCATGATGGCCATAACTTCTAGCAAATGAGTGATTACAGAATCAGCTTTTTCAGAACTCAAAGTAGTTGCCCATTGAAATCCTGAATAAGTATCGATGGTGTGGTGTACATATTTCAGTTTTCCAAATTCTGCAAAGTGAAACACGTCCATCTGCCAGATTTCATTCCTCTGAGTACCCTTTGGGTTACATCCTGCTGGTAATAGCGTTTGATTGTAGAAGGAACAAGTAGGACATTTCTTTACTATTTCTTTGGCTTGTTGCCAGGTTATGGAAAAATCCTTTTTAAACCTTTACTATTGACATGATGTTTTTAATGAAATTCTGAGGCCTCCAGCACATTTCTTATATATAATTTATCAATCTCATCATTGCCTTGTGCTAGAGGACCTGGCAGACCAGTATGGGATCAGATATGAGTTATATATAAAGGATGACTCCTTTTCCTGATTGTATCTTGTAATTGAATAAATAGTGAAGTTAATTCTGAAGTATCAGGGATAAATTCTGCAGTCTCCATATGTAATACTGCTCTTTCAGCATACTGAGAATCAGTTGCTATGTTGAGAAGTTCTGAAAAATCCATTAATACCAACAGAATAGCATATAATTCTGATTTTTGAACTGAATTATAAGGACTTGGAACCACTTAACTTAAATTTTCTGATTTGTAACCTGCCTTTCCTTGTTTGTTGGCACCTGTATAAAATGTATGAACTCCAGATATGGAGTATTCCATTGTTGCAACAAGTCTCGACCCCACAGGTTCATAGCTATGTTAGCCACATATGGTTTTAATTTTCCTCTCTGTCCTTCTGGACCTATACATTCGAGCCATCTTGTACTCTGTTTCACTCGAGATAATGTCCCAATTCCTAACAGTTGAACGTTATCTCCTGAAGAGGCCAAGTTGGATGCCAAAATTCTGGTGCAATTATGGTAACATCCACACCTGTGTCTACCAGACCAGACAACAAAACACCATTTATTTTTATCGTTAATTTTGGTCTTTGTTCATTAATAGAAGTTTGCCAAAAAATTTTCTGTATGTTTTCTCCTAATTTGCTATTCTCTCTGTTTCATCATCCTGACCAGCATGATTTATTCCAATAGGCATTTGGGTATTTAATCGCTCTGAGCAGGGGTTTCCTCTACAGCTGCAGGAAAGGTTTGAACTGGATTTGCTATGGGGGCCTGCATGAGGCCCCGCTGGGAGTTCCCCAAACTGAGGCAATGATTTACCCTGTCTGTCCTTTGTTGATCTACATTCGTTGGTCCAGTGTTTTCCCTTACCACACCTTCTGCATACTCCAGAAGGAAGGGGCATTCTGTTGCCATTGTTCCTTGAAGAATAATTGTTTCTAAGAATGACCTGTTTACATTCCCTTTTCAAATGTCCTTGCTTTCCACATCCAAACATCTAACACTCCTCAAACCTTTTGAAATTGCTTCTCCTACCCACATATCATCATGCTCATGAGCCTCAACATTAACTGTGTCTCTAATCCAATCTTCCAAAGGTGCAGATCTTGGTTTAACAGCCTGATTATTCTTTTGCATGTTGCATTCGCATTCTCAAAGGCCAAAGATTCAATTATTGCCTTACTAGCTTCTGAATCCAAGACCATTCTCTTTACTGCTGAAGCCAGTCTTTGTAAAAAAAAAAAAAAATCTGTGAAAGATTCTTTTGGGCCTTGAATAACCTTTGTAAATGACTCAGGATTTTTTCCTGGTTCCTCAACTCTGCCCCATGCATTCAAGGCCGCCGTTTGACATAAAATTAGAGTTTGGACATCATATAAACATTGTGTTTGGCCGGGCGGTGGTGGCGCACGCCTTTAATCCCAGCACTCGGGAGGCAGAGGTAGGCGGATCTCTGTGAGTTCGAGGCCAGCCTGGGCTACCAAGTGAGTTCCAGGAAAGGCACAAAGCTACACAGAGAAACCCTGTCTCGAAAAACCAAAAAAAAAAAAAAAAAAAAAAAAAAAAAAAAAAAAAACCATTGTGTTTGTACTGAAGCATATTGGCCTTCTCCAATAAGCTGATCCTGGCAAACTTGTATTCCTTTATCCCTCCATTGTTTTTCTATGTTTTTAGCTTCATCCTTGAACCAAGTTAGAAATTGAAGCCTCTGGCTGGGTTCCAGAACAGCTTGTGCCAGCTCCTGCCAGTCCTGTGGTACAGTCCTATTATATGTTGACCAAGAGTTTAACATTTGCTTTACATATGGGGAATGCATGCCATAAGATACTATTGCCTCCTTAAACCTTTTTAAATCCAACATTTCAATTGGAGCCCAAATATTTTGTGTAGACATTTGATCAGGCAACTGCTGTATGGTTACAGGATAAATTAAGGGTGACTGTGTGAAAACAGGTTTTCTTTCTGTAACCTTATGATCAAAACTTGAAATAACTTCACTGTTAATTTCTTCTGTCTGAATTTTTACAGGTTTAACAAGTTTTTCTAAAGCTGTCATCCTGGCACTTAAATTGACTATCTTTTTAAATTGTAAAATGAGGATAAGCATAGGGATAAACTGCATAATTCCAATAATACTAATCTTCTCATATAGTTGTTCAACTGTCAGACTGCCTAAAATTTCAAACAAAACCCATTCTTCCAATGTACATATAAAGCCCATTTTTTAATGTGGAAGAAATTTCTCTTTTAAATAGTTTCCTTTAAAATATCTGATATGTTATGACTTACCAAATCTGCATAGAACAGTAGAAATCCGAGGGAATTGCAAAACAGCCACCTAGTGTCCTAGGTGTGAAGAGAGAGAGAGAGAGAGAGAGAGAGAGAGAGAGAGAGAGAGAGAGAAAGAAAGAAAGAAAGAAAGAAAGAAAGAAAGAAAGAAAGAAAGAAAGAAAGAAAGAAAGAAAGAAAGAAAGAAAGCATAGCTGGCTAAAGCTTAAATCCAGCCATGTGTTCCCTCTTGAGCCGAGTCAAGGCTTGGTTCTGGCTTCCAACCACGTGCGTTGGCTTTGCAGGCAGGAGCCCTGTTCGGCAGGGCAGGCCTGAGTTGTTTGTAGCACCAGCTTTAAGCAAGCAGCTCACGGTTGGTCTGGTCTGAGGCCAAGCAGACCTGGGCTGGGGCTAGGGAGCCAACTGCTTGGACTAGGGAGCCGACCCCAAGCGGTTTTTAATGGATTCTTGTCACATTGGGCGCCAGATGTAGATGTAACCAACCGTCTTATTAAAATAAGAAACGCAGAACTAATGTAAAAGAGAAAGCCGAGAGGTCAGAGCTCAGAGCTAAAATCTTACCTCCTGCAGTGCTCCTAGCTTCCCCAAAAAAGAGCTACTTCCTGTGTGTCTGTCTTTAAATAGTCTTTCTGTTCTGCCTTCTCATTGGCTGTAAACCCAAACACATGACTGCCTCATCACTGCCTGTAAGTATCGCCCTCCAGGTCTTAAAGGCATATGTCTCCAATGCTGGCTATATACCTGAACACACAGAGATCTACCTAGCTCTTCTACCAAGTGCTGGGATTAAAGGCGTGTGCCACCACCACCACGCTCTTGCTATGGCTCTAATAGCTCTGACTCCCAGGCAACTTTATTTATTAACGTACAATGAAAATCACATTTCAGTCCACATAAAATACCATCATACCCTTCCTCAAAGGTTCATGCATCATTGTGAAGGAGTGGAAAGATTGTAAGGGATATATGTGGTTTCTTACTACAAGGAAACCGTTTTCCCAATACATAGCAAAACATATGAGCATATGAACTCACATTAAGTGTGAAAGCATGAACAAGTCTAGTGAAACTACACAGGAGACAAATTTCTGCACTGAGATTGGAGGTGGCCAGGAAGACCTACCTCTACCTGAAGAGTCACTGGTATTTGAAATATGTATGGAAGACGTATGTATATATATTCTTCTAGAGCAATACTCTGGGTTACTCAATTGTGTTCCGATGTGATGCAATCCAAAAGTATATATGGATGGGACTAATTTTACTTGATGCTTGAAAACACAGCAGAATTTTCAAGATACACAGATAGGTGTTGTATCTAATATAACTCTTGGGGAGGGGAAGTAAATCTTCAGTACCTACTGAACACAATTCTCAAATAACTAATAGCTTGGCTCAAACCTGGTAGTCAAAGTTCCAGGCAGTTAGTGACAAAGATCCTGTAATTGGTAAGAAAATGAATCCAACTAAATGTATATCTTATGCTGTGCACAGTTAAAATATTTAGGTTCTTCTTGATTAAAAACAGCAACCGGGGCTGGAGAGATAGCTCAGCGGTTAAGAGCACTGACTGCTCTTCCAGAGGTCCTGAGTTCAATTCCCAGCACCCACATGGCAGCTCAAAACTGTCTGTAACTATAAGATCTGACACCCTGACCCAGACATACGAACAGGCAGAACACCAATGCACATGAAATACAAATAAATAAATAATAATAATAAAAAGCAACCTAGAACACTCAAAAATAAAAATATGCCAATTTCTTCAGAATGTGTTTGGCTGAAAATGCTGATCAAATACATCCCCAATAGAGACTGATCAAATACAGATACATTCCCAAGAATTATCACAAAGATACTACTGTAACTATGATGCAGGGCACCAGGCTTAAGTTTAATGATGGTAACAGGACATAACAGCATTTTAAAATGGTTCTGTGTTGCAGGAAGTAAAAAGGGTTACAAACATGCGGAGCTCAAAGTAGCTGGCATCAAGGAGTCAGAATTAACTGACAAGTACTCTAAGGCAAGACCAGAGACCTGTAGGAAGGAAGAGCATCTGACGGTATTGCATCTGGGATGCCATTTTCTGAGGAAGTCATATGCATGGTGTGGAACTGAACCCACACTCTGGTAATATATATTAGAGCAAGCAGACCTGATATTATAGGATGTTGCAGTGCAGACCAGATCATCTCAATACTACTCTTAGATATTGGTTCTCTAATTCTGACATTTGTGATACTCAGGTTCTGGTGATCTGTGGAAATGTAGGAATTTGAAGAGTTTTGAGCCTATTTGGTAAAATAGGGCATTATTCACAGACTTTCAAAGGTTTTACCTACCTCTGGCTCTGGCCTTCATTTTCAGATTCGTTGTCCTCTACTATGTGAAGAGTTAATATACCCAAATCCCACCACTTGGAGCTCACCTGCATCCTACTTATGTATCCTTTAATAATGATATCTTTTACAGGTCATCTTTTGCACAGAGAAGATAGAAGTAACTTGTGAAAATGATAAATAATTATTTGTTCATAAGTCAATGCAGTCCTAGCATATTTGAGCTGATATGTATGTTGGATTCAGTGAGATTATTGGAATACTTGAACTATAATGGTGCATATTAATGAAGTTCCTTACCTTAAAATATGGGTCTGATACTATAAATATCTTTGTTGTAGCTGATGTCTCTCACCATAGCAATTTTACTTTTTGCTATAAGAATAACTTTGAACATTGCTTTTTTATTTTTATTTTTTATTTATTTTTTAAATTACACTCATGATATTCATTACTGACACTCATGATATTAATCACATTTGTGGTATTCATAGATTACATTCGCAGTATTCATTCAATTTTATATATATATATATTAATTTTAAATGTCGAATGTCATTTCTTGAAGGGGATAGGAGGTCTTAAATCCAGGCTTACAGCACAATGGGAGGACCCCAGAGGGCAGAAGTTCGCTACTGATGTTTTACAATCTTGCATCTAAGTTGTTAATGCCCATTATTCAGCATACACAGACAAGGAACTTCCCTTAAGCATTCAGGAGGGTGGAACCTGGCAGGGAATTAGCATAGGGAGGATATCAAGGTCAAGGTCTGCAAGCAAGGCAATAGTTACCCAAAACGGGGGCCAGGGCCCTGCAGGTCCCCCTTTTATTTAAAAATGAGCTTCTGACTTAGGTTGCTTGGGACATCAGCAGGTCACCTGGTCACCTTACCCATCATGGAGACGCCTGCCCAGGCCACACAGATGCTCTGCCTTAGGTTGGTGAGTGCCCCCCAGGCATTACCATCTCTGAATACTCATTATCATACCGGCTCAATCGTGTGTGAGCTGCATAGTTACTTGTTGCCAAAGATCACAAAGTGCTGGGCTTGTAATCTGTGTGTTCAATACAGAAAAGACCAACAGAGGTCCTATCTCAACCACAGCCTGTAGGCTAAAGGCAACTGAGCCATTCCCTTCCTTAACGAGCCATACTGTACGTTGGAGTCCTTGTAAGATCATATCCCAAAAGCAACTGGGACTTGAGTTTATAAATTTGTAATTTTCAAAGCCAATTGAGATGTATATAACTACTGAATTAAATTTATCATGCCCAATAGAATGAAAGATTAACTGTGGTAGCTATTTTTGTTGCCAGGTTCTCCACTGTGCTAGCTGTAGTAAGCGATTATGAAATGGTAATCCCAGAAACAGTAGCAGTGGTGTGCGCCATTGCTATAACAGCCACAGCAGCAGCAGCAATGTCAAATTCTCTTCTGGATTGTGTGGACATCCACTGGCATGGATACAACTCCAGTAACATGAACCGCCAAACAGGCGTCCCTGTTCCAAGTTCTTGATTAAGGGCTTGTTTTCACTAGCTCTTTACTGGGTAATAGCTCAGTTTCTGGTCTTTATTGCAACTGTGTTTCGGTCGCCACCTGCTGGGCCTGCCTGCCTCCACACCAGGCCTGTCTGTCTCTGCTAGGCCTGTCTACCTCTGTGGGCTGCTGCTGGGCCTATCTACCTCTGCGGGCTGCTGTCGGGCCTGTCTGTCTCTGCCAGCTGCCGCCAAGCCTGTCTGTCTCTGCCGGCTGCTGCTGGGCCTACTTGCCTCTGTGGGCCACCGCCTGGCCTACCTGTCTCTGACAGCTGCCGCCGCCAGGCCTACCTGCCTCTGCCGGCTGCCACGGGCCTGTCTGTCTCTGCCAGCTGCCGCCAGGCCTACCTGTCTCTATGGGCCGCCGCCGCCGAGCCTGTCTCAAAATTGCTTATTTTTATAAATATTTATCAGAGCCACAAGTTATCTGAGGGAGATCATCTTCCCACGTTAGTTTTTCACCACCAGGCATTTACTAAATTTTGAAGCAATATCATAAGCTCATTTTTAAAGATAATCACCACTTTCCTTATGATCAGTTTTTCATTACTTCAGTTGCTTTAAAAAGAAAATTCCAATTTCTTCAATTAATGACTATAGAAACTTAAACCTCCTCAGGAAATGAAAGGAAAAATTAGTTTTATCCAGTGTTGTCTATCAGGATACATAAAACACACTGAATGGCAGGCCCCATGCTTAGCTGTAAATGGCAACACAAAATTAATTCAATGCGGAATTATGACATTTTCTGCTTGTTTGTTTGGTTTTTATACTAGATTATTTGGATATTTATTTATTTATTTATTTTACATGTCTGTGTGATTTTAATGAGAGGGAGAGAGAAAGTGTGTGTTCTTGGGCATGTAGGAAGGTGGACAAGATCTGGAAAGAATGGGGAAAAGCCGAGCTGTGGTGGCACACGCCTTTAATCCCAGCACTCGGGAGGCAGAGGCAGGTGGATCTCCGCGAGTTCGAGGCCAACCTGGTCTCCAAAGCGAGTTCCAGGAAAGGTGCAAAGCTACACAGAGAAACCCTGTCTCAAAAAAAAACAAAAAAAAAAGAATGGGGGGAAACTATGATAATAATATAGTGTGAGAAAAATCTATTTCCATAAATAAGATAATAAAAATATGAAATCAATGATGTCTTGAAAGTTTGGGGTAAATAATTCTCCATTTTTGCATAATTTAGCTTACTCATCATTTGTGTAGATAGATGTCTTCCAAATGTTTCATGTCTTTTTTATCTTTTCTCTTTATTAATATGAAATATCTATTTTTCTTACATGATATATCCTGATTACAGTTTCCTCACTCTCTTCTGCTCCATGATCCTCCCCATAACCCCTCCTCAAATCAACAGCCTTACTGATTCTCATTAGAAAACAACCTGGCCTCTAAGAAGTACTTATACATTATAATATAATCTAATAGTATATGAAAAGAAAACTAACACATCAGAATAGTACAATCCTAACACACAAGAGGAAAATTGCCCAAGATAGCACATAAGAAACAGATATAGACACTGAGACACATTTGTTCACACTCTTGGGAACCTCATAAAACCCACTAATTTAGAAGCCATAGTAAACACAAAAAATACATAATATAAAATAAAAGAGAAAAAATTAAAAGCCCTGACAGGCCAGTATGATTCTAAGAATCACCACATACACCACTGAGTTTCTTTTCTGTTGGCAATCTAGTGCTAGTTTTACAGCCTGTACTTAGAAGTAGTTTTTATTTCCCCAGTGAGATTCTCATAGAGAAAAACCAGACTTTCATTGGCAATTAGCTAGCAACTAGAAATTGATACTTTATTAGGAATAGAGGAATGTGTACACTTCCCCTTTTAGTTGAAGGACCTCATCTGAGACAGACAGGTACAGGCCCTATGGGTGCTGCTTTCATCTCTGTTAGATCATATGTGCATCTATCTTGTTGATGTCGATGGCTTTTTCTCTTGGTGTCCTGTATTCCTTCTGCCACCTACATTCTTTCTGCCTCATCTGACACAGTATTCCCCGTGCCCTGTAGAGAGGGATTAGAGGGAGGTACATAATTTATAGCTGAGAATTCCAATGTCCTTCACTCTCAGCATAATGTCTGACTGTGGAACTCTGTATTTTCTCTCATCTGCTGCAGGAGGAAGTCACTGTTATATATCAGAATGTCACTAGGAGTCATTTTATTGCTATATTTCTTTAGTAGAACTGTAGTACTTATAATTATCCTAGGTCCTTTTGATGTCTAACTTCAGTTGCATGGCCATGAAACAGTGTCAGGTTTCCAATTCATGGTGTGAATCTTAAGTCAAATCAGATACTGGTTGGTTGCTCCATGAACCTCTACAACACTACAGTACTACCATGTCTTACAAGCCGAACACCTGTATGTGAATGTGTGTGTGTATGTGTTTGTGAGTGTGTGTGTGTTGTGTGTGTATGTGTGTGTATGTGTTGTGTGTGTGTTGTGTGTGTTAAGTTTAACATGTATTCTACATACTTTAGATTCTTCTGTCATTTTTTGTTTTTATTTGTTTTGTTTTATTCCAGTTGAATGTTTTTCTTAGTTTGTTTTCAAAATGGAGGAAAAAAAGAGGTCATTAAGTGGGGTGAGTGGGCAATTAAGGATTATCTTGGGGGACAAACTATGATCACCACATATTGTACATGAAAATATATTTTTAAATGTTACCCTCATGAACCAATTCTCAAAGATAGAATCTGGTTTGTTTTCAACTTAAATATAGTGATTGACATAATTTATCCTCCATCTTCTTCTTGATAGTTTACATCGTGTAAACTATAAAGAGACCGGTTACTGATAAATGACAACAAGCAAGGCATGCAGCACATGATATCTTTCACATTTATACAAATATACATTAGACTAGAAATAAGAAGAGTCAGAAATGTTGTTCCCAAAGAATTATTTATCAGTTATGACATGTTGATAAAATGTAGAGGAATGGGTCCTAATAAATGTGCAGTAGTCACACAATACAGAGTTTTAGCTGAAAGAATATAGGGCAGTTTATCAAAAATGAAGAACTATGAATGGCTGAGTACAGAAAATGTCTAGGTATGTGTGTCAAATTAGATGTGAAGACAAGTTGTACAGAACCATTTATAGCAGAGAGTTGAACAATGTAGATTTAACATAAACTTTATGTAATTGACTTCTTGAATAAGTACTTGATTAACTCAAATCTGACATTAGCCTATAATTAAAAAATGTATTGGTCTGTGTTCTACTCTAGTATACAGCTCATTATGCAATTAATAAAGAAAGCAATTCCTTCATGTCAAAATCATATTCTTTTTTTAATATGTGCTTTTCTTCATAGAAAAGGCATTCATGAACTGTAAGCTTGATGAATCCAGGAAACCTATCAAGGGCATAAAAACACATGGAAATGTATGAGATCTTGTGGTGTTATAACGTTAAAGATGCACAGTGTTGAAGAGGTGAAGAATACATACACATCTCATTCATCTCTTATTTAATATTGAGAGCACAATAATTTTTATGAATTCAAATTTCTAATTTAGAGAAATTTGTAAATAATATTAGAAGAGGAGAGAATAAAGATAGATTTCATCAATAAAATAAATCAATACATATAAAATCTTAAATCACTATTTTATCTGTGACAACTGAAACCTTGGTGATAGAATAGATGGAAGACTTCTATATAATTAAAAAAAACATGGACTATGCTGTAAAATTCACTTTTCCTCTAGAATTTCCTTTTTCCTGACATGATGAAGCACATTCCTATGTGGTCTGAACAAAATAATATGGCACTTTGGGGCAAAGATGCAACCTAGGAGACCTGCACTGGAAGCCAAGATGGAGAAGACTTCCATGGCTACAGTGATTTTTCCCTTGGTGCTGTGGTAGACAGGGAGGAAGGTGACCCACACACTGAAGAACACCAACATGCTGAAACTGATGAACTTGGCTTCATTGAATGTGTCAGGCAGGTTCCTGGACAGGTAAGCCATAGTGTAGCTCCCAAGTGCCATGGAGCAGAGGTATGCCAGGACAGAATGGAAGGCAAGAGTGGAGCCCTTGTTGCATAGAATAATTATGTGGCCATGTTCAGTGTAAGCATCTGAGTCAATAAATGGAGGAGAGGTGCTCAGCCAAATTCCACAGAGCACAAGTTGGATGAGGGTGCAGACAGGAATGATAAGATTAGTAGACCTGGATATCATTATCCACCTTATCAGGCTCCCTGGCAATGTGATCTTGAAAGCCAGAACCACAGTAACAGTTTTGGCCAAGACTGTAGAGAGAGCCAGTGTGAACAGTACTGCAAATGTGCTCTGTTGCAGGATACAGGTTGCTGTGTTGGGATGGCCAATGAAGAGTAATGGACAGAGAAAACAGAAGATCAGAGTGATGAGCAGGATGTAAGAGAGAGCCTGATTGTTCGCCTTGACAATGGGAGTTGGTGGTACTTCACAAAGATACCAAGAACACCAGCTGTTAGTGCAGAGAAGCCCAGGGACAAGCAGGTGAGTACCATTCCCAAAGGGTCTTCATAAGACAAAAATGTCACTGCTTTCTGGAGGCATTGCTTCTGCTCTGTGTTTGCATAATGACTTTCTGGACACCTCACACAATGATCCATATCTACTCA